>NW_020174372.1:662607-718146 GCF_003031525.2 Neophocaena asiaeorientalis asiaeorientalis | reverse complement strand
CCTTTTTTATATGTATTATTTAAAACACATGAAGTTTTTCTTAAGGCCGTTCTGGCTAGTGTGGCTTAGGCACCTGTGTGTATCATTACCAATAAAATATATTGGCATGAGTGTCCCCATGACATTGTGACAATAGTCTCCAGAGTAATATACCTAACCTGAAGACTAATCTTGTTGGAATGACTTAATAGACTTAAAATTTCATGCTTTGTGCATTATAGCCTTAGCTGGATTAAAAACCCTGTGAGTATTTTAAGCTTCACATGTCTTATTAAATTACAGTCATCTTAGTTACTTTGTGCTCAATTTCCAGGATATTACCTTACTTTTTAAAAGAGTCTTTTGAAGTCCCATTTCTCATACCAGGAGCAATTAAATGCAGGGCAACAAAAGCTTAATGTACATAATGAGACGGGATACTGTCAACAGAGCCAAAAAACAAAGGAAAAATGGCAAAGACTAGAATCAGCAGTGATTAAACATTTAAGACAAACCATCTACTCCAAGTACTGGATGCTCTTACCTTCATATTTACTTTGAGTGAATTCATTAGAGCAATTTTTCCCATAGAGCAATTCCATGAAAAAAGGTTTCCGCTGTTAAATAAGATGGAAAACATGAAATTCTGTATCTCTGTCTTAGAAACTTATAGTACATATTAGCCAAAAAACTGCTGAGATAGCTCTTGCAGTTTTTAAAAAATTGAGATATAATTCACATTCTATATTGTTTTATTGTTTATTTTATTGTTTAATTTTATTTTTATAAACATATTCTAGGGCCCAAAGGAACAAATAATCTTACCAACCAAAAGTTGGAGCAAATAGTCGTAACAATATACTGTTTCTTTTCTTTCATTTGAACTTTTTCTTATCTCCCAGGAGACATATTCTCAAACCCTCATACACACATAAAAAATTCAAGTTTAAAATATAGAGATAAGTGCATTCAGCTATTTTAGAGAGAAAAAATAAACAGTGAGTTTAAGAAGACTACATATAAATGTTACCTCAATGCTAAATAATTTTTCTTAAAGTTTGTAATTTATTTATTTTTTGTTTCGTTTTAATATTTTATTGAGGTATAATTCATATAACATAAATTTTACCATTTAAAAATGCATACTCGAGTGGTTTTCCGTATATTCACTATTTTGTGTAAACATCACCACTATCTAATTTCAGAACATTTCATTCATCCCCTGAAAAGGAGTCCCATAGCTATTAACAGTTAGTCCAGATTCCCTCCTTCCCTCTATCCCCTGGCAACTGCTAACCTACTTTGTGTCTCCATGGATTTGCGTGTTTGGGGCATTTTATGTGAATGGAATCACAGTCCTTCACTTAGCATGTTTTCCAGGTTAACCCATGTTGTAGCATCTTACAGTACTGCATTCCTCTTAATGGCTGAATAATATTCCATTGTATGGATATACCACATTTCGTTTATCTAGTATCACTTCACAGACATTGGGTTGTATCTACTATGGGGCTATTATGAATCATGCTGCTGTGAACATTTGTGCAGAAGTTTTTGTATGAACATGTTTTCACTTCTCTCAGGAATATACCTAGGAGTGGAATTTCTGGGTCACCTGGTAGTTCTATGTTTAACCTTCTGAGGAACTGCCAAACTTTTCCACATCAGCTGAACCATTTTGCATTCCCATTAGCAGTGTATGAGGGTTTCAATTTCTCTATGTTCTCACCAACACTTGTTATTTTCCTTTTCTCCCCCCAGCTCTATTGAGATATAATTGACATATAACATTGTATAAGTTTAAGGTGTAAAATGCGTTGATTTGATGCACTTATGTATTGCAAAATGATTGCCGCCATACCATTAGCTAACACTTGCATATCACATCACATAATTACCATCTCTTTTTTGTGCTGAGAACATTTAAGATTTACTCTCTTACAACTTTCAAGTATACAATACAGTATTATTAACTATAATCACTATGCTGAACGTTAGAACCCCAGAAATTATTCATCTTATTGCTGGAAGTTTGTACTCTTTGACCAACATTTCCCCTTTTCTCCCATCCCCAGCACCTGGCTACACCATTCGGGTCTCTGTTTCTATGTTTGGCTTTTTTAGATTCCACACATAAGTGAGATCATTCACACTTGTCTTTCTGTGTCTGACTTATTTCAGTCAGCATACTGTCCCCGAGGGCCATCCATGTTCTCGCAAATGGCAGGATGTCCTTTCTCATGGCCGAATAATATTCCATTGTATAGATATGCCATTATCTTCTTTATCCATTCTTCTGTTGATGGACACAAATTGTTTCCATGTCTTGGCTATGGTGAATAATGCTGCAGTAAACACAGAGGTGCAGATATCTCTTTGATATCCTCTTTTCATTTTCTTTGAATATATATCCAGAAGTGGGGCTTGTTAGATCATATGGTAGTTCTATTTTTTAATTTTTTTAAGGAGGCTCCATAATGTTTTCCATGTTGTTTCACCAATATGCATTCCCACCAACAGTGCAAAGGCATTCTTTTTTCTCCACATCCTTGTCAACACTTATCTCATCTTTTTGATGATACCATTCTAACAGGTGTGAGATAATATCTCACTGTGGTTTTAATTTGCATTTTTCTTATGATAAGTGATGTCAAGCACCTTTTCATGTACCTGTTAGTATTTGGTTGTCTTCTTTGGAAAGATATCTATTTAGGTCATTTGCCCATTTTAAAATTGGATTTCTGTTTTGTTTTGATTTTTGTATTTTCTTTAGCTATTGAGTTGTATGAGTACCTTGTATGTTTTGGATATTAACCCCTTATCAGATATGTGATTTACAAATACTTTCTCCCATTCCATAGGTTACCTTTTCATTTTGTTGATGGTTTCCTTTTGCTGTGCAAAAGCTTTTCAATTTGTTGCAGTTCCACTTGTAGACTTTTGCTTTTGATGTCTTTGCTTTTCATATCAAATCCAAAATATCATAGCCAAGACCAACATCAAGGATTTTACTCTCGATGTTTTCTTCCAGGAGTTTTGTGGTTTCAGGTCTTACATTTAAGTCTTTAATCATTTTGAGTTAATTTTTGTGTATGATGTCCAGGTTTATTCTTTTGTTTGTGGTTGTTCAATTTTCCAACACCATTTACTGAAGAAACTATCCTTTCCATGTTGTACATTCTTGACTCCTTTGTCAAAAATTAATTGACCATATGTGCATGGGTTTCTTTCTGGGCTCTCTATTTCTGTTCCATTAGTCTGTATATCTGTTTTTGTTTTTTTTTAAAATATCTTTATTGGAGTATAATTGCCTTCCAATGGTGTGTTAGTTTCTGCTTTATAACAAAGTGAATCAGCTATACATATACATATATCCCTATATCTCCTCCCTCTTGCATCTCCCTCCCACACTCCCTATCCCACCCCTTTAGGTGGTCACAAAGCATTGAGCTGATTCCCTGTGCTATGCAGCTGCCTCCCACTAGCTATCTATTTCACATTAGGTAGTATAAATAAGTCCATGCCACTCTCTCAAATCGTCCCAGCTTACCCTTCCCTGTCCCCGTGTCCTCAAGTCCATTCTCTACGTCTGCATATTTATTCCTGTCCTGCCACTAGGTTCTTCATAATCATTTAAAAATTTTTTAGATTCCATATATAGGTGCTAGCATACAGTATTTCCTTTTCTCTTTCTGACTTACTTCACTCAGTATGACAGACTGTATGTTCATCCACCTCACTACAAATAACTCAATTCTTTTCTTTTTATGGCTGAGTAATATTCCATTGTATATATGTGCCACATCTTCTTTATGCATTCATTTGTCAATGGACACTTAGGTTGCTTCCATGTCCTGGCTACTGTAAATAGAGCTGCAATGAACATTGTGGTACATGATTCTTTTTAAATTATGGCTTTCTCCACGTATATGCCCAGTAGTGGGATTGCTGGGTCATATGGTAGTTCTATTTTGAGTTTTTTAAGGGACATCCATATTGTTCTCCATAGTGGCTGTATCAATTTACATTCCCACCAACCGTACAAGAGGGTTCCCTATTCTCCACACCCTCTCCATCATTTGTTGTTTGTAGATATTTTGATGATGGCCATTCTGACCAGTGTGAGGTGATACCTCATTGTAGTTTTGATTTGCATTTCTCTAGTGATTAGTGATGTTGAGCATCCTTTCATGTGTTTGTTGGCACTCTGTATATCTTCTTTGGAGAAATGTCTATTTAGGTCTTCTGCCCATTTTTGGATTGGGTTGTTTGTTTTCTTGATATTGAGCTGCATGAGCTGCTTGTAAATTTTGGTGATTAATCCTTTGTCAGTTGCTTCATTTGCAAATATTTTTTCCCATTCTGAGGGTTGTCTTTTCATCTTGTTTATGGTTTCCTTTGCTGTGCAAAAGCTTTGAAGTTTCATTAGGTCCCATTTGTTTATTTTTGTTTTTATTTCCATTTCTCTAGGAGATGGGTCAAAAAGGATCTTGCTGTGATTTATGTCATAGAATGTTCTGCCTATGTTTTCCTGTAAGAGTTTTATAGTGTCTGGCCTTACATTTAGGTCTTTAATCCATTTTGAGTTTATTTTTGTGTATGGTGTTAGAGAGTGTTCTCATTTCATTCTTTTACATGTAGCTGTCCAGTTTTCCCAGCACCACTTATTGAAGAGGCTGTCCTTTCTCCGTTGTATATTTTTGCCTCCTTTATCAAAAATAAGTTGACCATATGTGCGTGTGTTTATCTCTGGGCTTTCTATCCTGTTCCATTGATCTATCTTTCTGTTTTTATGCCAGTACCATAATGTCTTGACTCCTGTAGCTTTGTAGTATAGTCTGAAGTCCAATGAAACCATCTGGTCTTGGGCTTTTGTTTTTGTTGGAAGATTTTTAATTACAGTCTCAATTTCAGTGCTAGTGATTGGTTGATTTATATTTTCTATTTCTTCCTGCTTCAGTCTCAGAAGGTTGTGCTTTTCGAAGAATTTGTCCATTTCTTCCAGGTTATCCATTTTATTGGCGTAGAGTTGTTGATAGTAATCTCTCATGATCCTTTGTATTTTTGCCTTGTATGTTGTTACTTCTCCTTTTCCATTTCTAATTCTATTGATTTGAGTCTCCTCCCTTTTTTTCTTGATGAGTCTTGCTAATTGTTTGTCAATTTTGTTTATCATCTCAAAACCAGGTTTTAGCTTTATTGATCTTTGCTATTGTTTCCTTCCTTTTTCATTTATTTCTGATCTGATCTTTATGATGTCTTTCCTTCTGCTAACTTTGGGGTTTTTTTTGTTCTTCTTTCTCTAATTGCTTTAGGTGTAAGGTTAGGTTGTTTTTTTGAGCTGTTACTTGTTTCTTGAGGTAGGATTGTATTGATATAAACTTCCCTCTTAGAACTGCTTTTGCTGCATCCTGTAGGTTTTGGGTTGTCATGTTTTCATTGTCATTGGTTTCTAGGTATTTTTTTATTTCCTGTTTGATTTATTCAGTGATCTGTTGGTTCTTTAGTAGTGTATTGTTTAGCCTCCATGTGTTTGTATTTTTTACAGATCTTTTCCTGTAACTGATATCTAGTCTCATAGCCTTGTGGTTGGAACAAATACTTGATATGATTTCAATTTTCTTAAATTTACCAAGGCTTGATTTGTGACCCAGGATATGATGTATCCTGGAGAATGTTCCATGAGCACTTAAGAAGAAAGTGTATTCTGTTGTTTTTGGATGGAATGTCCTATAAATATCAATTAAGTCCATCTTGTTTAATGTATCATTTAAAGCTTGTTTTTCCTTTTTTATTTTCATTTGGATGATCTGTCCATTGGTGAAAGTGGGATGTTAAAGTCCCCTACGATGATTGTGTTGCTGTCGATTTCCGCTTTTATGGCCGTTAGCATTTGCCTTATGTATTGAGGTGCTCCTATGTTGGGTGCATAAATATTTACAATTGTTATATCTTCTTCTTGGATTGATCCCTTGATCATTATGTAGTGTCCTTCTTTGTCTCTTCTAATAGTCTTTATTTTAAAGTCTATTTTGTCTGATATGAGTATTGCTACACCAGCGCTCTTTTGATTTCCATTGGCCTGGAATATCTTTTTCCATCCCCTCACTTTCAGTCTATATGTGTCCCTAGATCTGAAGTAGGTCTCTTGTAGACAGCATATATATGGGTCTTGTTTTTGTATCCATTCAGCCAGTCTATGTCTTTTGGTTGGAGCATTTCTTCCATTTACATTTAAGGTAGTTATGTATATGCATGTTCCTATTCCCATTTTCTTAATGGTCTTGGGTTTGTTGTTGTAGATCTTTTCCTTCTCTGTGTTTCCTGCCTAGAGAAGTTCCTTTAGCATTTGTTGTAAAGCTGGTTTGCTGGTGCTGAATTGTCTTAGCTTTTGCTTCTCTGTAAATTTCTCCATCGAATCTGAATGAGGTCCTTGCTGGGTAGAGTAATATTGGTTGTAGGTTTTTCCCTTTCATCACTTTAAAGATGTCCTTACACTCCCTTCTGGCTTGCAGAGTTTCTGCTGAGAGATCAGCTGTTACCTTTATGGGGATTCCCTTGTATGTTATTTGTTGCTTTTCTCTTTCTGCTCTCAGTACTTTTTCTTTGTATTTAATTTTTGATAGTTTGATTACTATGTGTCTTGGCGTGTTTCTTCTTAGATTTATCCTGTATGGGACTCTCTGCACTTCCTGGACTTGATTGACTATTTCCTTTCCCATATTAGGTAAGTTTTCAACTATAATCTCTTCAAATATTTTCTCAATCTCTTTCTTTTTGTCTTCTTCTTCTGGGACCCGTCTAATTCGAATGTTTGTGCATTTAATGTTGTTCCAAAGGTCTCTGAGACTGTCCTCGGTTCTTTTCATTCTTTTTTCTTTATTCTGCTCTGCAGTAGTTATTTCCACTCTTTTATCTTCCAGGTCACTTATCCATTCTTCTGCCTCAGTTATTCTTCTATTGATTCCTTCTAGATAATTTTAAATTTTTTTTATTGTGGTGTTCATCATTGTTTGTTTGCTCTTTAGTTCTTCTAGGTCCTTGTTAAACGTTTCTTGTATTTTCTCCATTCTATTTCCACGATTTTGGATCATCTTTACTATCATTACTCTGAATTCTTTTTCAGGTAGACTGCCTATTTCCTCTTCATTTGGTCTTGTGGGTTTTTACCTTGCTCCTTCATCTGCTTTGTGTTTCTCTGCTTTTCATTTTGCTTAACTTCCTCTGTTTGAGTTCTCCTTTTTGCAGGCTGCAGGTTCGTAGTTACTGTTGTTTTTGGTGTCTGCCTCCAGTGCCTAAAGTTGGTTCAATGGGCTGTGTAGGCTTCCTAGTGGAGGGGACTGGTGCCTTTTTTCTCGTGGATGAGGCTGGATCTCGTCTTTCTGATGGGCACGACCGCATCTGGAGGTGTGTTTTGGGGTGTCTGCCACCTTATTATGATTTTATGCAACCTCTCTCCTAATGGGTGGGGTTGTGTTCCTGTCTTGCTAGTTGTTTGGCATAGGGTTGTACATCTGTTTTTAATGCCAATATCATACTGTTTTGATTACTTTAGTTTTGCAATATAGTTTTCAATCAAGGAATGTGATGCCTCCAGCTTCTTTTTAAGATTACTTTAGCTATTTGGGGTCTTTTGCAGTTCTACACAAATTTTAGAATTAAAATTAACCAATGAGGGCTTCCCTGGTGGCGCAGTGGTTGAGAGTTCAAAAAAAAAAAAAAAAAAAGTAAAAAAAAAAAAATTAACCAATGAAACCCTTAGAAACATCCTATAGTTTTTTAAAATTTGAGGTATAATTCACATACCATAAAATGACCATTTTAAAGTGTACAATTCAGTGGTTTTTAGAATATTAACAAGGTTTTATAATCATCACCACTATCTAATTCCAGAATATTTTCATCATCCCAAAAAGAAACTGTATGCTTTATCAGTCCCTTCACCCTTTCCTCCTAGCCTCTGGCAATCACTAACCTGCTTTCCATCTCTACAGATTTGTCTATTCTGGAAATTTCATGTTAAATAATCATATATGATTTTTTGTGTGTGTGACTCCTTTCACTTAGCATTATGTTTTCAAAATGCATCTATGTTGTGACATATATCAGTACTTCATTCCTTCTTAATGGGTGAATAGTATTTCACTTCTGGATATATCACATTTTATTTACCCATTCATAATTTGAGTTGCTTCCATTATTTGGCTATTATGAATAATGTTGATATTTACATTTGTGTGTACATTTTTTATGTGTATATATACATTCTAATTCTCTTGGGTATATATGTAAGAATGAAATTTTGGGGTGATATAGTAACTATGTTTATCTTTTTGAAGAACTGCCAGTTTTATGTAGCAGCTGTACCATTTTACATTCCTGTCAGCAGTGTATGAGGGTTCCAATTTCTCTACATTCTCACCAGCACTTGTTATTGTCAAGTCATCCTACTTGATATAAAGTTGAATCTCACTGTGGCTTTGATTTGCATTTCTCTGAAGGCTAATGATATTGAGCATTTTTCCATGTGCTTATTGGCTAATTATATATCTTCTTCTGATAAATGCTTATTCAAATTATTTCCTCATTTTTAAATTGGGTTATTTGTCTTTTTATTTTTGAGTTGTAAGAGTTTTTTATATTTTATAGATACTAGGCCTTCATCAGATATAAGACTTTTTCTCTTTCTGTGGGTTGTCCTTTCAGTTTCTTGATAATGTGGTCCTACAGTGATTTTTTAAAACTATTCATTTGTATTTAATCCTAAATTTTCCAATACAATTTCACACCAATGGGAATATCTTTTAAAACACCATGATAGATGCTGAGCTAGGCCACTGTCAGGCTTTCCTTTTCCTTGGATTTTATAGATAACAGCCTGGCAAAGGAAAACAAGCTTTAGAAACACAAGGAAGGATAGAAATGTTTGTATTTCAGTATGGCTAAAAGATCCCAACAGTCATGATGATCTGTATATGTATTAGCCCACTTTAAGAAAGAATTTCAGACCATCTTTAAGAAATTTACTTTTTATTAGTCCATGACAATGAAGTGGTACAAATGAAGGGAGAATAGATTGCTCTAGTCATCCTATAAACCCTAGGAGATGAGTTGAATCAAGCTCCATGCTATGCACAGGTAAACCTGTGCCTTTCTCAGCCTAGAGATCCCGGTGTGAATAGGGTGAGAAAATATCAGGGACAAGAAAAGAGTTAGAAAAGAGGAGGGAGGGAGGCCTTTCTACAATACAGGACTGGATCTGAGAACTTTTCAGGAGAGAACATTTGCTCTGCAACTGCCTGAGGAGGGACACTCCTTAGGACTTTAGCTTGAATGATTCAGGCTGGTTACTTTGAACGCATGGAAGCTACAAATATAAAAGGAGCTCTAGGTGCTTTACATATATCTATCAGCCTACAACAACTTTGCAAAGTAGGTGGCATTATTTCCATCTTACAGTGGAAAATATTGACAAAGAGGCTAGCGATTTGCCCAAGGTCAAACAGATAAAGGGTATGGCTGGAACCATCTACCATTTAAAGAGGACAAATCTGTTCTATTTCATTGTTCTAGACCAAGTTTTAGGAGGACAGTCATTTTGGAGGATAAACTATTGTCCATTATCAGATATATAAGTGAATGCTAAGGCAAGGAGAAGTTTGTCCTCATTGGTACACACAGCAAAGAGGTTTAACAGTTCCCAGGTGCTCCTGTTCTGGCCCCCAAGGGATATAATTAGAGTGACTACTAAACTCCTAACATGATACTAGATAATCTTTACATGTCTGTCTTTATCTCTTTGCCTCAGAATATAGGGACCATATTATCTTGTTCCCATTGCAATACCAGAGCCCAACATAGTGTCTGACATATATTAGTGCTTGTGTCACACACTCTACCCAAAAAAATTAACAAATGATTGCATGAATAAAAGAATACATAAATAATAAGAGCTAATAGTTACTAATTCTTACTATGTGCAGATATTGTTCTAAATACTTCTCATCTATTTACTCATATAAATCATACATCAAAAAATAAGTGTAATTAAGTACCTTCATTGGACAGATGAGGAAATGGATACAAAGGCCTGGATCTATGGTCAGTGCTTTTATACATTGCACTAAACAGCCTCTCCCACAAAATGAATCAAAAGCCTATTTATGTAACTGCAGAACCAGCCCCAAATCGGCCCTATCCTGTTTCTAAGGTACTGAGCTGTTTTCTAGATCCAGTGCTAAAGCCCCTTCACCATACTTTACCCTAAAGGGCCAAATTCCAAAGCCCTCCAATGGAAACCCGCTCGCCAGTTGCTTCCACATACCAGCCTTCTTCCCCCAACTCAGAAAAGTTTGACTGAACCCCCAATCTGGGAGACAGATCTGAGCTCTGCTTCCTGTCTCCTTGCTGGCTGACCTCGCAATAAAGCTTTTATTTTCCTCAGAAGCCAGTGCCACATTATTGGCTTCTGTGTGCATTGGGCAGCGAGCCCTTTGCCGGGTAACAAATTCCTATTGCCATAAAATCAAGAGGATTTAGAAAGTAGTCACTCCCAATCCAGCTTTCAGGTCCTCTTGTCTCTGTAGTCGTTCACAAATATATGTTTGATTGGTGATAGTACTGAGAATGCTAAAGAACCGGGTTCCTTGGTTTCCCTTCTTTCCTCCGCTGGTGACTGGCGCAGGTCGAAGGAAGGTCAGGGACCCTGCAGACTTCACTCATGTCTGTGATGCCAAGCTTCTGGGCGCAGCAGCACAGAAGCCGGAGTTGTTCACAGAAAGATTAGATACCCAGAATGGTCAAAGAAGGGGTGGCTACAGATGACTCAGCAGATGGAAGCACCCTAGCAGGAGTGGCCGCATGTTTAAGTGCATGTGCTCTGACTCTGAAACTGCACCTCATCTTTAATCTGGGCTTGACATTGTGTCCTTGTCTGACATAGCTAATATGAAATGCAGACCACCACCTCTGCTTGGCTAGGACAAATGCTAACCAACCAGGAAAAGGATTTAAAGTGGTACAGGATTAGTCCTGCTCTTAGGAGATAATGGAAACATGTGGTCAAGCATCTTTAGCCTAGTGATCACCTGAGGGAAACGGTCTGAATTTGAGTCTGAATTACTTGAAGCAGGCACAGCTGATGCCCCTGCCACTATGACATGGGTGCTGAGGACTGCTGTGTTGCTAACATCTCTCTCACAGCAGCAGAAATGCAGTCGTGTTTAAGACCAAACATATATTACTGAGCGTCCAGGCTCTCAACTCATCAGTGGGGGACTTCTCTGGCAGTCCAGTGGTTAAGACTGTCCAGTGGTTAAGACTCCGTGCTTCCACTACAGGGGGTGAGAGTTCAATCCCTGGTCGGGGAACTAAGATCCTGCATGCCACAAGGTGCAGCCAAACAAATAAGAGAATAAAAAAATAAAATCAACTCATCATTGGGCTTGTAAAGCCAGTGATGGACAAATTTACTTAGCTGCCTATTGCAGTCACCTGGGGAATTTAAAAATACTGGTGTCTGCATCCCCCCTTCACACATTCCTGGGATGGGGCCTGGGTGTGAGGATTTTTAAAAGCACCCAGATGGTTCTATTGTGCAGCCATGGTGGAGACCCACTGCCCTAGAATGTCATTTAAAAACTGCTCAGGCCCAAGTTAGCATTTTTACTATACCCATTGATGAGCAGATTTTATATATGTTCCAAGGTTATAATGATCAAAGGAGATAATGTCTGTAAATTGCTCAGCACAGTTCTTGGCAAGAATAAGCTCTCAATAAATACTAATTCTTATTTGCCCCAACTGTGTGTATGTGCGCACACACACACACACACACACACACACACACCCTGTATTACAACTCTACAATCAAACCATAAGTTAGTAAAGTTACAGGAATTTTCTAGTTAACTGAGGATCAATCTCAAATTTACTTTAAAAAAACTGTATTAAATTATTCTTAACTACAGTTGCCCACTTCTCTGCTTAAGGATGTAAAGTCTAACTGACAATTTCTTCCTTGGACGTTTAAGTGTTGTTTTAGGACTGTCAGTGAGTCATAGTTTCTGTCTTCTACATGTCCATAGTACTAGGAGGTTCAAATATGAAAATTCAGGCCTTATTCAAAGGTGAATGTTTTATTAAATCCTAGTTATTAATTTATTTTTTAGCAATATATCTCTTACAGTAGAGCCAGACTTTGGTCAAAGTCCTGGCCAGTTAGATTAAAATAATGCTTTATTGTAGTTCTGCGTATTTTCACCATGAGACTGTGCTGTTGCATATGTGTTCATTTAAATCATGTTCAAACTTAAGAGAAATTGTACAAATTATGTTTTGATCAATGGAGTCATCTTGATTGATTTGCAGGTCAATATATTTTAAATTTCCTCTTCAAGGACATGGGCAGCACACTTTGAGAACAAGGGTGTCCCATTACCCGAAAAGGTCATGGCTATGTTGAGATATTCAGGAGGCGGGCAGGAGGGTGGACAGGATAAGCTGTACAGGGAGAGAAAGCAGCATGTGCAAGACCTTGAGGTATGACATACTTGGCATATCTGAGAAAGTGGAGGAAGAGTGTTCTGACAGACTCAAAAAGTGAAATGGAGCATATTCGCAGGGAGACTGGAGAGATACGAGGCTCAGGTCTGCATTTTTGTTAAGACTTGATTCCTCATGTTGAGTCTGAGCAGTGTAAGTACCTGACAAGGAGCTTTTTTGATTATAACGCAAGTGCCTGACATTGAGCCTTTGATTACCAAGACATCCATTTCAAAGACATCCACCTCAAATAAACGTATTGCCACCTGTATGACACAGCTCCTACCTAAGCAACTAGATAAGGACCCAGGCTGATCTACCCAGGAAGTTTCCCTTTTAAAAGCCCTGGGTATCCTAGATAAATGAATGCTTGAGTGACCGCATTTTCCCTTCCTGCACCTTAATTTCTGCTCTTCTGTTTTAAATTCTCCAATAAAGAGTGAACCCACAAAGCCCTAGGCATGCCGCCATCAGCCCCAATAAAGGCAGAGCCCAAGATCCCCACTCTGTCTCTATCCGTGACCTTGCTGTATGGCCCTCAGGCATGCTCTAAACCCTCAATGGTTTATAAACCTTGTTTCTTCAAAGTTCCTTTGTTGCAGAGGTGCATGTTGCAACTGTAATAAAAACTCCAGGAACCAGTCCAGCCCCAGCACTGGCTCTGGTTGGGGAAAGATCTGTGGGGACCCCAACACAAGTAGTACAGGCCTAGCTTCGTGCCTCAGGTAGTCCTAGCCAATAGCATCACTATTGACAGGCTGAGACCTACGTGAAACACTGGGTTAGAGACATCCACCCATCCTCAATCTGTTTTGGCTAAGGGTTAACTATTTCCACAATAATTCTGTGTAACGAACCAGCCCAATACTTAGTGGCTTAAAACACAATTATTTATTCTCTCTCACACATCTGCGAGCTGGCTGGGAATTGGCTGATCTAGGCTGGGATTGGCTCTAAGCTGCAGGTTGGGGCCAGATTTACTCCACAAGCCTCTCATCTTCCCTGAACCAGTGGGCTACCTGGGGTAGCTTCTCTCATGGCCAGGCATGACTGCAATGGGCAAGCCTAACTGCACAAGGCATTTCGAGCCTCTGCATGAATCATGTCTGCTCATGTCCCTCTGACCCAAAGTCAGGAGGCTGGGAAGTGCACTCTGTTCACAGTAGGAGGAAATACAGGTTTTTAGGAGTTAAATGGCTGAAAGCACAGATGCAGAGAAGAGTGGGAAATCTGGGCTAAAATGTTAACCTACTAGATCCACCAAGGTGAGGTTTTGGTGATCACCTTATGCTGTCCTGGTCATCCAATGCCACATGTGCTATTTTCCTGTTAAGAGGTTAATATGACCTCTGTTGACCCTAATATGTCATCTGGCCCTTGTTCTCTTATGCTGCTGGAGTCATTCCCAAAAAAGAAAGAATAAGAGCAGTGATCCCAATACATTTACTACGGGAAGACATCTGGAGAGTTGTATTTGTTTTTCTTCAGTTTTCAGCTGGATGTTTGGCATTGTGTCAAAAGCTTTACTCTGAGAGGTTTAAGAAAGTGAGTCTATTTAGTGTGTTACTTCCTCTCCACTTTATAATAAAACACTAGAGTCTCACTCAAATGCCACCCCTTGGCTGCTTGCTAGGAACTATGTTACAAGAGAATGTGGATGTCATAAGTTACCTTCTGATGCTCATTCACAAGAATAAATTCCCTCTTGAACCTAAACCAATTGGCTCACTTTAGAAATAATCCCATGCCTTGTTTTGTCACATGACAATGAGATTCTAATATGCAGGAGATCCTTGTCTTCCTTGGATTTAACAACCACAGTTTCTACTATTTGCTAATGACCACTTGGTCAAGGCACACAATCACTTGTCATTTTTATTGAGATATATAGTTGAATGCCATCTATCCCCACCTTGGTGCCACAGTTTTGATCATGTGCTTTTCTTAGAGAATATTAACTTCAATAGAAGTGTTTGCAAATTTGGGACTTTTCCAGCTATCTTGGGATATAACCCTGTGAATGCTGGGGGCCTTTCTTTATCTTTCTCTCTGAAAAGGAGAATGGCCTCTGAACTCAGTTCAGTGCTTCAAATAAAATAAAGCACAAACACCTCAGGGCACCTGTGGCATATATTTAGTGAATATTTATATATATGTTCACTAAATATATATATATATAATATGCATATATTATAATATACCACATATTATTTTTTGAAGTATTTTATACATTTTTTATTCCTGAGCTGGTTTTCTGCATCAATGAAGCATTTACAGATTGAACATATTAAAGTAACATAGATAGAATAATAAGAAGCATAAAGATTACAAAGGGTGGTGCTAAATTTTCATTATTTGATGATTATATTAATGCTAGAGAATGAGTAAAAACAACCAGAACACCATTGCAATTAGAAATTCAGTTAGGTTGACTGTACAAGATTAATTGTCCTCAAAGTAAATTTTAAGAAAAGATAAACTACCTAGAAATAAATGCCCAGATCTATTTGAAGAAAAGTTTTAAATTCTACTGTTGAAACCAAAAGGCTTAAATACATATCAAGAACTGACATGTTCTTAGCTAAGAACAGTCAACTTTGTATAACTAGAACAGCGTTTCTCAACTGTATATTATAGCCTCCAAAGGACCCTTTTTAGACATATTTTTTCTTAAGCTCTCTCTCTTCTGTTAAATTTTAATACCACAGATACACTAAATATCTGTTTATATACTATACACATACCTGTGCTTTACACAGAAAAAGAGTAAGTTTTTAAAAAAGTAAATTTTTTGACCTCCAAGAACCAGTCTTTGTCCCTTTAGGTGTAATATATCCTTGCTGAGAATGCATGAAATAGACCTTCTCCCTTAATTTATTCCTAACTTTAATTCAATACCAATCAAAATACCAACAATAATTTTTGATGCTGGATACACTGATTCAAACTTACACGACTGGCTTGAAAAGCTTCAAAGTATAAGAATTCTGAAGGGGACTAGCTCTTCTATTAGGAGTATTAGACATATTGTAGAAAAAGTCATAAATATTGATATTATGTGATAGATTTTCCAGGATATATATTTTATAAGTAGAGCCAGTACATGGTGGAATTTAATATGTGGTAAAAAGTGGATTATCAAACAAATGGATTTTGAACAACTGACTAGTCCAAAGAATGAGAATGGGGAGTTTATCTCTATTACACTCTTTACACCAAAATAAAGATGGTCAAAGATTTTAACACAAAATGAGATACCACACAAGTATAGAAGAAAATATAGAAAAAAAATTCATATTTTCTTGGAGGGAAAATCTGGACACAAAATCCAGAAGCCATAAAATTAACGACAAAAAACTGCATTAAAATGAAAAAATTAATATTTGCATGGTTAAAAATACCACAAATGAAGTTAAAAGGCAAACAACACACCAGAATAAAATATATTTGCATTGTGTATATATATACAAAATGGCTAATATTCATAAGATATATTGAACTGTATATATATACAAAATGGCTAATATTCATAAGATATATTGAACTGTATATATATACAAAATGGCTAATATTCATAAGATATATTGAACTGTATATATATACAAAATGGCTAATATTCATAAGATATATTGAACTCTAATAAATCAATAATAAAAATACTAATGACTCCAGAAAAGTGGGCAACAGAAGAAATGGAAATGCAAATAACTTCAAAATGTAAAAAAAAAAGTGATCATCCACAGAATAAAACTTGAATGAACATTTTTCATGTATCAGAATGGCAAAGTTGAAAATATTTTGTAATATAACGTGTCATTGAGAATATGTAAAAACAAATTCTTACCCATTTTTAGTAAGGGTATAAATCAGCAAAGTCTCTTTTGCAGAAACAGTTGGTTAATTGCTATGAAAAGTAGAACTTTACACACCCCTTGACTACTATTTTCAGATCTAAATATTTACGCTACAGATGTATTCATCCTTGTAGTTAAAGACATTTTTTCTAAAATGTTCACAACAGCATTTTTGTAATAGTGAAGAGTAAAATATCCAACGATAAAAGACTTCTTATATGATTTTGATACATTCATGTAATAGAATACAATGTAGCTATTAATGAAGAATGATTTCCAAGGCATTTTATGGGGGAAAAAAGCAAATTTACTGAAAATTATACAGTATTGATACTTGTGATAGTTAATGTTATATGTCAGGTTGTCCAGACTATGGCCTGCAGTTGTTTGTTCAAACACTAATCTAGTTGTTACTCTGAAGGTATTTGTAGATGTGATTAATTTTATAATTAGTTAACTTTAAATAAAACACATCACCCTTGATAACGTGGGTGGGCCTCACCCAATCAGTTGAAGGCCTTAAGAGTAAAACTGAGGTTTCTGGAAAAGAAGTTCTGCCTTATGACAGTAACATGTACTCTCACCTTAATTTCCAGGCTGCCCTATAAATTTCAGTTTTACGAATCCCCACAATTGGGTGAGCCAATTTCTTAAAAATCTTTCCCTCGCCTACACCCCTGTATATAAAAGAGATTGGTTCTGTTTATCTGGAGAATGCTGGCTGATACAGTAAGTTATTATATCTTTTAAAAAACTTGTACATGTTATGATTGTATATTCAGCAATTGCCTCTGGAGGGACATTTAAGAGATTAAGACCAGTGGTTGTTTTTTAGGGGAGGTGGGGGGTTTAATTTATTTTATTGAAGTATAGTTGACTTACAATGTTGTGTTAATTTTCTGCTGTATAGCAAAGTGATTCAGTTATACATACATATATATATACATTCTTTCTCATAATTCTTTTCCATTATGGCTTATCACAGGATATTGAATATAGTTCTCTGTGCTATACAGTAGGACCTTATTATTTATCCATTCTATATATAATAGTTTGTATCTACAAATTCCAAACTCTCAATCCATCCCTCCCCCACTCCCCGTCCCACTGGCAACCACAAGTCTGTTCTCTATGTCTGTGGGTCTGTTTCTGCTTCATAGATAAGTTGACTTGTGTCATATTTTAGATTCCACATATAAATGATATCATATGGTGTTTGTCTTTCTCTTTCTGACTTATTTCATTTAGTATGATAATCTCTAGGTCCATCTATGTTGCTGCAGATGGCATTGTTTCATTCTTTTTTATGGCAGAGTAATATTCCACTGTATATATATATGTACCACATCTTCTTTATCCATTCATGTCGATAGATCGATAGACATTTAAGTTGTTTCCATGTCTTGGCTATTGTGAATAGTACTGCAATGAACATATGGGTGCAGGTATCTTTTAGAATTATAGTTTTGTCCAGATATATATCCAGGAGTGGGATTGCTGGATCATATGGCAACTCTATTTTTAGTTTTTTGAGGAACCTCTATACTGTTTTCCCATAGTGGCTGCACCAGTTTACATTCCCACCAACAATGTAGGAGGGTTCCCTTTTCTCCACACCCTCTCCAACATATGTTATTTGTAGATTTTAAAATGATGGCCATTCTGACTGATGTGAGGTGGTACCTCATTGTAGTTTTGAGTTGCATTTCTCTAATAATTAGTGATGTTGAGCATCTTTTCATGTGCCTTTTGGCCATTTGTATGTCTTCTTTGGAGAAATGTCTGTTTAGGTCTTCTGCCCATTTTTTGATTGGGTTGTTTGTGTTTTTGTTGTTGAGTTGTATGAGCTGTTTGTATATTTTGGAAATTACGTCCTTGTCGGTTGCATCATTTGCAAATATTTTCTGCCAGTCCATCAGCTGTCTTTTCACTTTGCGTGTGTTCTCCTTTGCTATACAAAAGCTTGTAAGTTTGATTAGGTCCCGTTTCTTTATTTTTGCTTTTATTTCTATTGCTTTAGGAGACTGACCTAAGAAAACACTGGTACAATTTATGTCAGAGAATGTTTTGCCTATGTTTTCTTCTAGGAGTTTTATGGTGTCCTGCCTTATATTTAAGTCTTAAAGCCATTTTGAGTTTATTTTTGTGTATGGTGTGAGGGTGTATTCTAAATTCATTGATTTACATGTGGCTGTCCAACTTTCCCAATACCACTTGCTGAAGAGACTATCTTTTTCCCATTGTGTATTATTGCCTCCTTTTTTGAAGATTAATTGACCGTAGGGTGTGTGTTTATTTCTGGGCTCTCTATTCTGAGGAGCAGTGGTTGGTTAAACTTGTAACTCAATGTTTGGTTCCTAGCCCTGCAGTATCAAGTTGGGAGTGAGTTAGAAATGCAGAATCTGAGGCCCCACTTCAGGTCCATGGAATCAGATCTACATTTTAACAAAATGCGGAATTTGAGAGGCACTGGCAAGGGGATTAGGGGCTGGGGGACATAGCTTCAGATGAAGGGTGGCCACTTCTTCAGCCTGGACTCCTGTGCACTGGTTGAACTTTCCTCTGTTCCCACTCGTCCTCCATCCTCTGCCTCTCCAACTCGCCCACGCAAGGTGACAACGACTCCCTGTCTCTCTCCTTACTCAGACTACTTCTGACATGCCTTCTATTGATGGCCTTTTCTCTGATCAGCTATTTTTTCTTTTTCCTTTTTGGGAGTAAATTTTAGTAGTCCAAATTAATTTCTCCTAACTTCTTGGGATTTCCTACCCCTGGTGCTCGATGACTCCAATCTACATGAAACCCTGGAGCTTGGGGGCAGGGATGGGATGTGGAGAACAGACACTGTGTATTTGGCTGTGCTGCATTTTCCTCAAAAACTGTGGGAAGGATGCTGGGCTATCAAAGAGGGGGGATGGAATTTTTGTTACTGTTGTTTATGCTCATATTGTGTTTTAAGCAGAAGAAATTTTTTAAATATCTGAAGGTTTCATTTAAGAACATGATTTATCAACAGATCTTGAAAAAAATTTTAACTTGGGGAGCTTTTAAAAGTGGTGTAATTGAATGCAGAGGTCAGTGAAAGATGAATTGATCTTATTAGAGGGCAGATTATCCAATAGGGGCTCACCTGATTTAGAGAAAAGCTATAACTTAAACAGGAAGAGAGGAAAGAAATATAAAAAAGATGACCTTGGGAAAAAAATCCAGCAGGAATAAAACCTGAAAACTTTGCTTGTTCTTATTGTTAAGCTATGGCTCTTATGATGTTTCCAAAGAATGAATGAGCCTGAAGCCTGATACAACTCGATATGACCTTAGAGTCTGTCTTCTAACAACTCTAAGGCCATTTGAAGAACTCGGCCCCCAAATGGATTCGTTAGGCTGCCCTATGGCTTAGAGAAATGAGTTTCCATTTTGCAGACGGCCTTCCCTGTTACTAAGCTCTAACTTCGATTCTCAGACACATTCTGCAGTGCATCACCTTCAAATAACCACCCTCAGTGTCAAAGACCTTCCTGTCTCCACTTGTTGAAGTGTTTTCTGAGCACTTTAGGCCTAGAGGCCGATCAAACCCCATCTGCCTAGCATAGTTCAGGGACACAGACATAACTCTGCAAGGCACTTCTTACTGCAGGCGGGGAAGGGCAGGTGGGAATGTTATGCTAATTTTAAATATTACTTATCTGAACCTTTTTATTCCCACAACCACAAAAAAACAGTCCCAACTCTAGATTTGGATATAGAGTTACTCCAAAGAAGTGTACATTTATATTACTAGATAAGAACATTATTATAATATTGTAGCCCAGCTGACTCTGATGTTATCATGTAATGGCAGAGATCCTGTTAGCCAGGTACAGGATAATAGCTTATTTTTGGACTAGAAATTGTTGATACTTCAAAGAACTAATCTGTGCATTACCTCCAAAGCATGGGGAAGCCCAGTATTTTGATATATCCCTATGGTATATGTGAAGCTTTCCAGTTGTGGTTCACAAAGTTTATTTTTATAGTAGTAAATTCCTTTTTCAAATGTAATTTTAGGTAGAACCTCAACATTTAGAATAGAAAGTAAGCATGCTATTAAGGAAATAAGTGGGCCCAAACGGCTACCTAGCTGTAGTAAGTGCCTCTAACCCCATGATATACTCTGAAGGACAATTATATCATCCGGGGGCTCCCTGGAATATACCTTGCAAACCGTCTAAATGAAAACCAGTTTTAATTTGGTGTTCCCAGTTTCCCTATTTTCTTAAGTTCTCCTGCTAGATCCATATCTTCTTGAATTCACAAGTTGGACTACACTCATAACAGTTGGGTTTATTTTTGAGATTGGGAGATTCACACTTCTGAACGCCAAGCTTTTAATCTTGACCTTTTGAGTTAAAATCTTTCTAAAGTATATGGCACATTTCCTAGTGTCCTTAAACAGTGTGCTAAATGAATTTTAATCTTTTTTGGCTTGGAATCATCATTTTGGAAACTACAATATATACTATTATACTTGATAGTTAATACAATATAGTAGAAAGAGCACGGACTGTGTAGTCCATGGCATACACTGAACAACCCACTGAACAGCTGTGTCCTTAAGCAAATAATTGAACCTATTTAGTTACTTAAAAACAAAACATATATCAGAATGATACCTAATTTTCAGAGTTGAATGTAAAAGTTGAATAGAATAATGCCTGCCACATAGTAAGTACCAAATCATTTGTAAGGAGGGTATAGGGAGGAGTAGATAAGACTGCTAGCTGTCCACCCAAATCCGTACTCCCCATTTAGAGACTGAATTTCCTGGCCCATAGATCTACCAAAGGAGAGGATTTACCATCACCATCATTCCAGGGCCTTCTTTGAGTGGAACTGTGGTGCATTTCTAGCTTGTACCAATACAAAAAGCTGATCCATTTCTGTTGCAAGGGTTTTTCCTCCTCTGTTGGTTTGGTATTGCAAACCTCTGAGGCCAGCAGTGTAAGGTGAGGGAGAGGCAGTAATACAACAGAGGGAGGTGATACAGAAAAAGGAAAACCTGCTCATCAACTTACTTTTGCTATCCAGATCTGCTCAGGCCCAACTAGCACATGTACCATTTCTATCTAACAATAAACTACTGGGCCACCTGTCTGACCTTGTGACTTGGGGAATCTGATGGAATCATGTAGTCTCAGATTTCACAGTCACTCTGCTAGGCTAGGAGCTGCTTTGACAACAGGGAGTAGTTTTATGCCACATGAGGCCCAGCCTTGTGCTAGACTGCTAATCTCTGCTGTGACTCTTCTATGAGGAATGGCATCCAATCACCATGGATACCTCTAGAACCAATATATCTGCTGAATCTTGTAGGTCAAGTGACAGGGCCAATTGTACCGCAACTAGAAATCAAGTGCTCCAGTTCTTCAATCCCATGCTAAGAGTCTGCTTTTTAGGGTTATTTTTAGGTATCAACTGTCTCAGTGTAAGTTTTTCTGGAAAAACACAGCCTGAGACAAAGGACTTGCATGCAAGTCACTAACTTTGGGAAGCAATCCCAAGGAACCGAGATCAGAGTCTGGGAAGAATGGAACTGGGAAGTAGGGAAAGCCAGTCTGTGGGTCATTCTCATGCTGCTCACATAGTGGGCGACTGGGCTCCATCTCGGCTTGGGAACTTCTGAGGGCTAACTGCAGTTTTGTCCACCCAAGCGTCAAAGGGGGCTATTTGTCCACTGACTTTGCCTGGTGGGTCAAGTGTGACCTCCAGAAGTGATAAATCCAGGTTTGCTTTGCATAAGAATGGCCAAGTGAGCTGCTTTTGGTGATCATGTGCAACACCAGAGAAGCGTGAGGGCAGAGAGGGATCCTTGTGATGCAACCCGAGCAAGGGGCTTTCAGGTTACCTCCGCCTGAAGCCAGCGCTGCACCCACTAGAGTAAAAAGGCAGAAAGATGTACCTGAGGCAGGTAAGCTGTTTTCTTTAAACAAAATGGCTGCAGCAGCCATGCTTTTTCAGTAAGAATTATAAAGTAATTACTATCGCTTTTGTACTTTGTGTAACTATTACTTTATTGTTATTAGCTATCATTTCTTCCTGCCATTCATGTGGTTTTCTGTGGCACTGTTTCAAACTCTCATTAACCTGTTTCACTTCTACCATGAGTTTGAAAACCAATTGCTTTTCATGGTTGGTTAGGATTTTGAGTAAATTAAAAGTAAATAGGCCCTGAGTGGAAGCCTGAAATAATTTTTTTTTTTAATTTTTACTTGTGGCTGCGTTGGGTCTTCGTTGCTGCGTGCGGGCTTTCTCTAGTTGTGGCAAGCCGGGACTACTCTTTGTTGCGGTGCACAGACTTCTCATTGTGGTGGCTTCTCTTGCTGTGGAACATGGGCTCTAGGCGTGCGGGTTCAG
The DNA here is from genome assembly GCF_003031525.2 of Neophocaena asiaeorientalis asiaeorientalis. Classification (NCBI taxonomy): domain Eukaryota; kingdom Metazoa; phylum Chordata; class Mammalia; order Artiodactyla; family Phocoenidae; genus Neophocaena; species Neophocaena asiaeorientalis. The sequence continues at coordinate 695,377 of NW_020174372.1, read as the reverse complement.
TAGTAGCGGCTCGCGAGCTCTAGAACACAGGCTCAGTAGTTGAGGCTCACAGGTTTAGTTGCTCTGCGGCATGTGGGATCTTCCCGGACCAGGGATCTATCCCGTGTCCTTGCGTTGGCAGGCAGATTCTTAACTACTGCGCCACCAGGGAAGTTCCCCGAAATAATTTTTAAAAAGCACATGAGGATGCTAAACTAAACTTACCATGGTAATTATTTCACTATATATGTAAGTCAGACCATTATACTGTACATCTTAAATTATACAGTGAGGTATGTCAGTTACACCCCAATAAAACTGGAAAAAAAATCTAAGAAATGTATAGATGCACATGATGTTATGACTTTTGATATGTCTATTTAGCCTACATAATGGCCCTTTATTTCCTCTTAAATTTCTCATTCTCATGTTCTAGTTGGGTGAAATCGTCAGAGACCCAAATTATAAACTAACATGGGCTATTGTTTTGATCTAACATGGGCTGTTATCATCATCACATAGTATAATTTATTATTACTATTCTTTTTATTTTGTAATGAGGTAAAAATTTTAAAACTATGTCATATTATAGCATTTTGCTAATTATTATAGCTTTATTTTGTTATTCGAGTTATATCCAGTACACACATATGAAATTTGTACCAAATTAGTACCAATTCATTTTAGTTCAGGTTCAGTAAATTAAAAAAAATAAAGAACTGTTAAGCCATGCATAATACGATAATATATTATAAACAGAACTCCCAATACAGGATTCCTGATCTGTGTTCCCAGCAAAGAAAGATATTTGTTTTGAAAATGAAGGATTTAAATCAAATATCTGCTTCCTCCAAAATGTTTTACAAAAAAGTAGTAGGGACAAAAACAATAATGGGGGAAAAGAAATAAATTGAACTTCAAATGGCTTTTATCTTTGGTACAGACTCTATTAGTTCAAATTAAGCAAAGATTAAAATGCAAATATTGATTTTGGTGTCAGCTGGATTTCCAGGGTCTTTGAAATGTTTAGAAAACAGTCTGCACATTTCATTTCCTTTTTTTTTATTTTTTTGGACAGCACACTGTTGCCAGCATTTCTTTGATTTGCACATCTGGAATCACTAAAACATACAGCTGGGAAGAACTGCCAGTGATATTTTGTTTTCTTGACTAGAATGAGAACCTTGGCCTTACCAAAGGGTAATTATCTGGGCAAGTTAATGATGAAATCTTGAGTGATGACAAGGTGGAGGCTCAGGTAGTGGCGACCATGGGATTTGGAATTGAATTTATCACTATATTTCTCTGAATTTTATGAGATGCTGTGGAAGATATCACACTGCCTTTGTCAAACCTCCTGGGTCTCATGTCTGCTCACACACAGAGCAAGTCATGGCCTTCCACCTCTGAGGCTGATCATAGTCTTATCCACACAGGCAGCAGGTGAGAGAGGAGAGCATGGTGCACTCTCTTGCCAGCCATTCACCCCAAGTGCAAATACAAGACACACAAATCAACAGTGAAGTGCCATAAAGGAATCACCTTATGTCTCCAGCGAAAATAGCAAGAAAGAAGATGGAGACTTTACAAATTCAATGGATTAGAAATAGTCCAGGAGAGCAAAGAGGAAAATAATATGGCAGTGATTTTGTTTTAATGTCTCCAAGCTTCTCTTAAAAAAAAGAACAGCTCATGTAAAGAAATACTGATGAATATAGGAAGGTCAATTGCTTAAATGGTCTTTCCTTTTATGTCATTTAACAAACACCAGAGTGTAAATTGGTATAAACACTTTGAAAAAAATTTCTGGCAGTGCTTATGAAAGTTAAAATAGGTATGACACAGCAGTTTTTCTCCTGAACATACCAAACAGAAATGAGGACCCAGAAGCACATATAAGAGTGCTCATACTAGCTTTATCCATAACAGCCCCAAACGTAAATAATCTAAACATCTACCAGCAGTAGAATGGGTCTATGCATTGTGGTCTAACCTCAGAATAGAATGTTCAAAGCAACAAAAAGAACAAAATACTATTACACGGACTTCCCTGGTGGCGTGGTGGTTAAGAATCCACTTTCCAATGCCGGGGACACGGGTTCAATCCCTGGTCTGGGAAGATCCCACATGCCACGGAGCAGCTAAGCCCGTGCACCACAACTACTGAGCCTGCACTCTAAAGCCCACGAGCCGCAACTACTGAGCCCATGTGCCACAACTACTGAAGCCCACACGCCTAGAGCCACAACAAAGAGTAACCCCTGCTCACTGCAACTAGAAAACAACTAGAGAAACTAGAGAAAGCCCACGCGCAGCAATGAAGACCCAATGCAGCCAAAAAATATAAATAAATATATGCATAAAAATTAAAAAAACAAAACAAAACAAAACAAATACTGTTACACACAGGAGCATGGGTGCATCTCATAGACATGATATTAAGTGAAAGAAGTCAGATACAAAACAGTACAATTCTATGATTTTATTTATATGAAATTCAAAAGTAAGCTAAACTCATCTACTGTGGTTAGATGTAAGATCAGTAGTCAGCCTGAGGTGGGGATACAGACTGGTAGGGGATATAGGGAGCCTTGTGGGGTGCCTGAAATGTTCTATATCTTGATCTTGGTGTTCATTACCCAGAAGTATACATACATGTGTTAAAATTCTCCAGGCTGTACACATGAGATCTGTGTCCTTTACTGTAAGGTATATCTCAATTAGAAAGAAAAATCATAGGAGTGAATAATACATAATCAAAATGTGAAATTACTATTGAAATCAATGACACATTAAGCCATTATCTTATTTGAAGAAAGTTCCCTATGAGAAGAATTCTTGAATTAATTATATAAACATTTCTGGACCCAAACATCCATATGAGTGAAGTCATTTAAGTAGTCACCTTGGAGGCCGCTATTCAAACTACACTGACATTGCTCTGTAATTGTTGGAGCTCATTTTTTAGAAACTGTCTTCCTAGACTTTGGGATATTATTTTGAATATGCATAAGGGGTCAGATATTTGTCCTCTGAAAGTGTCCCAAGTTTTTACTACATATAAATAATTTGGAACCACTTTGGGCTGTACAGAGGATTTACAGTATGACTAATAACATTTTTGTTGTTCAATAATCAATCGGGTGTGGTTGACTAAAAAATGAGGGTAATTATGTCATCTGGCTCCAGAAATATTCCTAAGGTTGACTCCAAAAATGATTCCAAAAATGTGCAGACTTTTGTTAGCATCAGTGTTAAAAGTTTCATGGCTTATTGAAGCCTCACATGTTCGCACGGTCAGAAGGAACTTGGCTCTCGGAACCCAAACAATTCCAAATCCAGAAAACGAAGTAACTTCATATTTATTTCAGTAATTCCGACAGGAGTTTACCATTGTATACCTTTCTTCTCAGGAGGTGTCGCCACCTTAGTTTACTGTAGGGTAGTGAAATAAGCCTAAGAGCTTCCTCTCTAAATACATCTCATTTCTGTTTTGAAGAGACAGATGCCTGCTCTTGCCTTCAGGAGGGCTGGGGTTTATAGCGGTGACATATAAGTCACTTTACCTACAGTTTTCAAATCATCGATTTTGTTTAACCATCTAAATATACATTCTTTATTTTCACATCTTTCAAGATTATCTTGTCATTCTCACCCTGCTATTTGAAAAAGCCTTGACAGAGCCCGCAGATAAGGTTTCCCATTTTACTACTTCCCTGCAGGGTGATATTGAAAGAGATGTCTGATCTTTCTTGGTCTCACTTTCTTTGTTTGTGAAATAATGATGATATAATGCTACCTTGCCAGATTGCTGGGGAGTGTTTACAGAGCATTCTTGGCTAAAGATCAGGGGAGAGTCCCTTCTCTTTTCTACGTCCTCCCTTAATTAATTTGCTCATTTTATAAGCATTGAGAGAAAATTTCAAAACTCCAAGATGAAACAAAAAGGATTTTCTACAAGCTCTTTTAGTTTCTGCTCTTGATAATATTAGCTATTATTCACGTATTTCTCACTTTGGATTCACAGCCATCCCTCTCTCGGGAGGTTTCTTTCTTTGAATTATATTGAAAAGTTAAAGAAGTAAAGAGGCTGACAAAGATGACACAGGTACCTTCTGGTCTCACTTCACTGGGAAGCAGATGATCCACCTCCCTCTCTTATACCTGAATGATTGACAGTGACGACATCCAATCCCATCTCATTTCTTATATGGAGCCCTGAGGTGAGGACTTCCTGTCTTTTCTAACAGAAATATGGCAAAATATCAGCATGTAATAGTTCTCACGACAGAGCAAGGTATAAATATTTTGATGAACATCTCATGTTTTCATTCTCTCTCCTTTATGTAACTTATATAAAGCATTTCTATTGATGGAGAAAGGATGGATGCAATGCTTTTAAAGTTTTAATACATTTTGATTTGAGGCTGTCTGGTTCATCTACATCAGAGCAAAGCTTTAATTTCCTAGGCATAAATTCATTTAGGTCATCAACTCAGACCGCCATTTAGGAGGATTATTCCAATCACTAACAGATATTTTCTTTGTTGTTGAGTTTACTTAATTTCCCAATCTATGATCTTTCCTTCTTGCATTAGTTTCTTAAATAGAGTCAGATCAGATTGTTTCATTTTACAAGTTAAAACTATCCATGAACTGAAATGTGTCCCAATTCACCTCAGGTTTCAGAACCAAGGGTGACAATCCTAGCCATAATAAACATCAAACCAAAATACAATATACCCTTACGAGGTATGCTATTTTCCTTCCCATGAGAGTGCAATCAATTTGGGCTTCCTAGCTTTATAGGCTCTAGGAGGCCCTGAGAGAACATCAGTTGGTTTAATTAAAATGCACACATGTAATTACTAAACCTAATGCTAAAACTATACAGTCTTGTATTACGTTCAAATCAGTGGTCTGTTAGGACAGCAAGTGTCCCTTAAAGTGATGCCAGCTTTTTGTTTGTTTGATTTTTGGTTTGGTTTTGGTTTTTGTTTTAACAAGAAGTGCAGTCAATAGAATTCTAGGACTCCCAGGTTAAACCAGTAAAACAAGCCAACTGGAGTCATGGGTGTACACACAGAGACCTGCTGACAAGCCAAGGGGTACAAACATAGCATAATTGGTAAAAACGAAGTAAGTGAACTGGTAACTTCTAAAGGTAGCAACTGGGCAATGTGATTTTTCTAGCAGAACTCACTCCTTCTTGGAGATGGGATGTCATATATAAGAATACCCTAAAATCTGAAAGTACATTTTTGGTCGCACATATTCATTCTCTAACCATTACTATGTTTCTTCCTGCATGAACCTGCACATTGAAAGCCATGACTCAAGTTGAAGAACATTTCTGCTTGTTTATTGTAAGATTCTTCATGGCTATGGTTACCATACCTAGTTCTTATCTTCATTTCCCTGAGCAAGGGGGGCTTGTGGGATGGCCCAATTGCCTACATCAGTAGATGTCAAAGAGTGAGTGCCTCCTCGTGGGTTCCCTCAATTCTCTCACAAGGGGCTGGAGCTGATTCTTTCCACAGGAAGTGGTCAAGATTCCCAGTGTTTATTCCAGTTGGATAGCCTCAAGCAATTAGGATATGCTTTAATTACTAAAGAGCCATGTAGATTTATACAGAAACTTGAAAAGAAACTTAAACTATCTTTCAACTTTACATGCTTCACATTTCTAGGCCCCTAATGGGCTCAAAATATTGAGCATTTCTTTTTATAATTTTATTTATTTATTTTTACATCTTTATTGGAGTATAATTGCTTTACAAGGGTGTGTTAGTTTCTGCTTTATAACAAAATGAATCAGTTATACATATACATATGTTCCCATATCTCTTCCCTCTTGTGTCTCCCTCCCTCCAACCCTCCCTATCCCACCCCTCCAGGTGGTCATACATATGGCCTTTATTATGTTGAGGAAAGATCCCTCTATGCCTCCTTTCTGCAGTTATCATAAATGGGTGTTGAATTTTGTCAAAAGCTTTCTTTGCATCTATTGAGATGATCATATGGCTTTTCTCCTTCAATTTGTTAATATGGTGTATCACGTTGATTGATTGGTATATATTGAAGAATGCTTGCTTTTTTAGCCGCGGCTCGCGCCCGTCTCTGGAGCTCCTTTAAGCAGCGCTCTTAATCCCCTCTCCTTGCACACCAGGAAACAAAGAGGGAAGAAAAAGTTTCTTGCCTCTTCGTCAGGTCCAGACTTTTCCCGGACCACCTCCCGGCTAGCCTTGGCTTACTAACCCCCTGCGGGCTGTGTTCACGCCACCAACCCCAGTCCTCTCCCTGCGCTCCAACGGAGGCCTGAGCTTCAGCTCCCAGCCCCGCCCGCCCCGGCGGGTGAGCAGACAAGCCTCTCGGGCAGGTGAGTGCCGGTCGGCCCTGGCCCTCTGTGCAGGAATCTCTCCGCTTTGTCCTCCGCACCCGTGTTGCTGTGCTCTCCTCCGCGGCTCCGAAGCTTCCCCCCTCCGCCACCCGCGGTCTCCGCCCACGAAGGGGCTTCCTAGTGGGTGGAAACCTTTCATCCTTCACAGCTGCCTCCCACTGGTGCAGGTCCCGTCCCTATTCTTTTGTCTCTGTTTATTCTTTTTTCTTTTGCCCTACCCAGGTACGTGGGGAGTTGCTTGCCTTTTGGGAGGTCTGAGGTCTTCTGCCAGCGTTCAGTAGGTGTTCTGTAGGAGTTGTTCCGCATGTAGATGTATTTCTGATGTATCTGTGGAGAGGAAGGCGATCTCTGCGTCTTACTCTTCCGCCATCTTCCCCACGTTCTTCTGAGCATTTCTTTCTCTGGTAATAGTCTAAATAACCCAGATCTGAAGTATAAAAAAAGCAGTTACTCTGAAGTCTTCACCCCTCAAAATACCAGTGAATTCTACTGAATATCCTGCCATGTTAATAGAAATACTTGGTGTAAAATTAGGTACTACTGAACATACTTTTTTTTTTGCTGTACGCGGGCCTCTCACTGTTGTGGCCTCTCCCGTTGCGGAGCACAGGCTCCGGACGTGCAGGCTCAGCGGCCATGGCTCACGGGCGCAGCCGCTCCACAGCATGTGGGATCTTCCCGGACCAGGGCACGAACCCGTGTCCCCTGCATCGGCAGGCGGACTCAACCACTGCGCCACCAGGGAAGCCCTGAACATACTCTTTTACCCTGTTTTTATACTATTTTTCTGGTACTGGTTTAGGATGTATATGGACATATTATAACTAGCATTTGTTCCAATCCAGTGATTACCTTCCACAATCAATAAAATACTCAATCTTTTCCAAGATGAACTGTATTCCTGTACAATCAAGTCTCTACTAACAGATAATGATCAAGCATAGGATTTGTTGTATAGAAACAGGTATCAGAAGTCCATGGTTGGTCTCCACGTGCAGCCCTCTCCACGAAGGACTGCAAAACAGACTCAGTCTCCTCCAGACTTCTGCAGAAGAGGTTGAGATATGCTACAAATTGACTTATTTCCCACCAAAGAGAAATTTCTTGCATTCCAGGTTCTAAACAGTGCAGAACAGCAGTAGGCCAGGGTGATTCTAGGGAAGTAATGTCGTAACTTCAGCCTTGGGAAGTAATAGCTTTTATCAGAAGTAATGGGATTATGGGAACTGAATTTAAAAAAGATATACTGAAGGCCTTGTGACTTGGTGTCCCTCTGAGTTGTATTTCTACTGAGACTCAGACATCTAGTAGCTATGCTATTCTAGAAACCCAGCTCAGCTGGACCCCTAGAAACCTTTCAAAAGCCCCATGCCACCACATCTTGTTCAGCGCAGTGACCTGGAGAAGTTGCTCTTGGTTTCGGTAATATAGCCATAAGGGTGTACACAGTGACTCATATAGAATCCAAAGGTATTTAGTTGATTGGGCCAACGCAAATTCTGATTTCCTTGTAGAAATCTGAAGAAAGGTCCACCCAACCAATAAATATCTATGCTTCTTTAGAGGTAGTTAATTTCCAAAACAAGAACTCTCAGGGAGATTTCCTGAATTAGTGACACATCTCCTTTCAGACTTATATTCAATAGAAGACAGAGCTTCAAACACTCCTGTCTCAGAAGTGCCTCTAATCAGTATACATTCAATAGCCTAAGTTAGTAATATGTTAATCAAGTGTAAGACACCAGTTTAAATCACACCATAATAACGTATGCAAAGACCAGCACAGAACCAAGAAGTGTTGGTCCTCTTACTTTGCTCCTAGTAAACTCAGAGAGCTGATGTGAGTATTGTTATCAAAATGAGTTAAGTATGTAAACGCATGCCATTGAATATGTCAGTATAAAATTTTAAGATAGTGTTATTCTGCTGGTTTTTTGTCCCACTGAACAAAAAAAATATAAGTAATCATTTAGCAGATTTACTTGGACTCTCTCATGCAATTAGTTGTCAGTTCATCAATATTATTCAGCAAAAATTCATTCAGGTTATAATCATTACTAATAATCTAATATCTGTACAAAATGTCCTGAATTATTCATCAGTATTTTATGTATTTATAACTTTGAAAACTAGAAGCAATTTAGTTGCCCAACAACAGGGGACTGGTTAAAGAAAATTATGGTGCTATTCAATAATTAAATCATGCTAGAAGATAATATTTCATAATCTAGGAAAATAATCATGATTTATTTTTAGGTAAGAGAAACAGATTCCAAATTCTAGGTAGAGCATATATCTAAAAAACTACACACACACACAGAAATAGATAAGAAATTTTTTTAAAGACTTGTAAGAGATATATAAAAATATTAAAAGTATAGAAATTCTGCATTTAAAAAAATGTTCACAGCTGTGCTTTAATATAGTGTGTATATTTCCCACAATGAATATACATTACCTTACATAATAGGAAAAAACAATTATTCAAAAACAAAATAATCAACATAATGAAAATAGCTAGTCAAACTGGCCATGAGATTGTGTAGGCAAAACACCTGGCTGATTGAATTTTCCAGTTTTCCACCAGTTGTTTGGATTATGTGATCATAGCTTCATTTGTTAGTTTAGAAGCACAGACTTCCAGAAAGTCCAAACAAAGAAGATACAGACAACCAGAGCAGAGGTTGTTAACTTTTCCATTAGAGCCAACATCTGATTCCCTTGTCTCGTGACTCTCCAGCCCAGGATGAGTTTCTATCTCTGTGTATCAGTTAACTGTGAGTAGGGCTGCATGAGTGTTTGTGGTAGAGGTGGCCTGGTGGTCTCATGGGTGGTGAGTGGTCACAGGCAGATGTCCAAGAAATCCAGATGTTAAGGACGATCACTGACAGTAAAGATACTGGGGTATTTCGTATCCTTATGACAGAGGAGCCACAACAAAACAACAGCGAAAAGCAAGTGGCTACAGGAAGATAGCCATCTGAAGGATAAGGTCAGATCATTTTTGCATATCATAGAAGATCAAGACTGAGCCACATACCAGGCACTTTTTCAATTTCCCCTTACTTAACCCCAACTAAAAATCAAAATTTTCTGAGACATCAGCCCAAAACAGAAAATAAATGATACTTGTCCTTTTGCCACAGATTCAATTACCATCACTAAATCATGTTTAATTTACTTGTCTTGGGTGGATTGTTTCTGTACTATCCTTTTTCCTTTTGAGAAGGTCAGTGAACATATAGGTGTCCTAGTAGGTGCCGATCTCTTTCTTTTTCATTGTCTGCCCTTTTTTCTTTTTTCATTTCACTACCTTATTTTAATTGAAAGAACCTTTGAATACACATTCTCTAAGGGCAGTCACAACACTTTCTACCAAGAAATGTTGTAGACATTCAATGTAAGTGAGAAATTCTAGAGACCCTTTTTGAAATACCACATCTTAATAAAATATTGCCATATATTTGTTCATCATATCTGCTTGTCATTTTTTGTTGTCTAAAAAAAAACTTATATAAAGTACATGGCCACAGAGACTGAGCTGATCATCTCCAGGTCTCAACAAAACACGGTCACTTGCCTCTCCACCATTACCTGCTTCTCCTGCAGGCATGGTAGGATAGAGGCATATAGAGAAATCATGGGTGGACAGAGATAAAACCCTAACATATGGATGTAGGTCTGGCCTTGGGTGCTTGGGATGGAACCATGCTTTTAAAGCAAGATATTAAGTATGACTGAAGGGACTTTCTGATCAAAACAATGCTATTCCATTATCTAAAGAGTCAGCAAGGTGTAGACAAAAGCAAAGTTAAAGGATTTCTTTGTTAAAGCTGGTCTTCAGAACTGTATCTACTAGCTAGTTGTCAGCTACCCCTGGGGAAGTCATTTACCTCCAAGACACGTGGAATGGAGACAATGATGTCCTTCTTGCTGTCCTATAACATAGGTAACATGCAGCTACATACCTTGCCCCCTATGCCATCCCTACCCCCAGCATTCTTGATTTCCCCTGTTTAAGTCCATTTTTCCTTTAATCCATAGCACTTTCCAGCTTGTAATATGGTATATAAAGTATTTATTATATTTTTTATAGTTTCCTCCTACCAGAATATAAGACCCATGAAGACAGTGCTATTGTTAAGTTTTTTCACTGATCTACCACTAGCACCCAGAACGGTGCCTACATTATAATAGGTGCTCATTACATGTTTCTTAAATGTATGAATGAATGCCTTATGTGTACCACATACTCAAATGAGATATTGTATGAGTCTGTAAATGTAAATCATTATTTTTTATTAGACAGCTAACTTCTGAAATGAATTCTATAATGTGACTTCCTTCATTAAGTTTGCCAGAACATACTCGGGAAAGATTTGTATAATTCTCTTCCAAAAATTCTAGGGATCCTCCTTCTGGTCCTGTATATTTCTGTCTTCCCTGAACTGACATTGAGCTCTGAAGATCAAAGCAAACTTCCTGCTTTAAATTGTGTTACACTCTACACCAGTGTCTCTCTAGGACTGGGGACTTACAAAAAAGTTAGGAAAGTATTTTCTTTCTTTGAGGCAATCAGGAGATTACTTTTTACGTGTAGTGGGATAATTTGTATTTACTGAGATATTTGAGATGTTAATTTATGTTTTGCTTTTATTGTTGTCAAAGAAAACATATGGGATGAATTTGTGGCTTTTTCCTCTTTCTCCTTTTTCTAGTTCTTAAGAAGGAAGCTAGACCTTTGCCCCTCCTTTCTTTCAGGTGTTAGCTCAAAAAGCAATACCTTCTGGTAAACAGTTTTCCCCCTACAAGTTGTGACAGCCTAAGCTTTTGATGGAGCATACACCAGACATTGCAGAGGGGTTGGGAGGAGAGGGTTTCCGATGGGTTGAGGAAAGACTGAGGGGTGGGAATCGCAAATTGTCTAGGGTCTCATTGGGCATTGCGAGAACTTCGGCTCTTACTTGGAGTTAGAAGGGACGCTATCAGAGGGTTTTGAGCATGAGTGGTGTACCATGACTTTCATTTTAACAGGATTGCTCTGCATCTTTGTTGAGAATAATCTGAAGGAGGCGGGGGTGTAGCAGGGAGAGGAGTTAGAAGCTACATCAATAATTTTGGCAAAAGATAGTGGTGGGTGCAACCAAAATGGAGGCTGTGGGCTTGGGGAGAAGTGGTCAACTCTTGGCAAAACAGGCCTTTAGGTGCTATTTTTTAGGAAGAATTAGGGATGGGAGTGTTTTGACGCATTCAAACCCTCTCAGCCTGTATCCTTTCAGCATGTATTCCTGGGACTGGTGGGATTTGAGTGTAGTCTGCAGATGTGAACAGAGCAAAGCTAGCTGGCCCACCCAGACATTGAACCCATGACCCTGATCTCGTTAACTTCAGCCCTAATCAATTTAGCTAAATGTGGGCCATGAAACTACAGAGAGCCATGCCCCATCCCCCTGCCCCTTCCATAGAGTCTTATACAGTCTGTGTACTGTCTGCCAACCTCATAAAAAATCCTTGAAGTTCCTTTGCCTTTGTTGTTGGAACAGTATTAAATGCCTATCAAGTGGGTTTAGAAAATAAAGGAAAGTTTACAGAGAGATCTGCCAGTACAAGAGTAAACCCTGTCCACCGTGAACTCACATATCCATTGTCAAAAAGTCAGTACCTTTATATGGCCATTTTGTTAGTCTTTTTTAATTGAAAATAATGAAAAATTTCTGAATTTGCTAATTTTTCCACATGGGACCGATTCACCTGGGTACACAATGGAGTCTTCTAACAGGCTTACTTGAGGTAAAGAAATACCATATATTACAGCTCAAATGGTAATAAGAGATGGAGATAACCACCTCTTTAATAATAATTTTTAAACCCTTATTCACCCACGGCACAACATTCCTTCACAGGAGAATAGTCACGTGGGGAACATGCCAATTATAAGGCAACTGGTTTGTTTTTCTAGCAGACTTGCTTCGTTAGGAGCCCCCGAATGTGTTACACGGTCGGTTACAAAGTGTGACAATTTATGGTACATTCTGGGGTTTCAGGAAAGGGAAAGATCTTGCAAATTATTATCTGTGACAGAATTATAATTTTACAAATGATTAATCTCAATCATCTGTCTCTTTTTCCTCTTGGGTTAAGCAGGAAAATTATATCCTGCAAAATTAGCTGTCAAAATGTGAGCCTGTGGTTTTGGAGCATTCGTACATCAGGAGAACAAAAAGAAGATCTTTATTAATGAGCTGGATTAAATAAATAAAAAGTTTATTGCAGGAGACATGCTGCTCTGTTGCTACAATATGTCTCATGATTTCCCAGTAGTCAGATAATATTTACCAAATTGAATCACAATTCGATATGACTATTACTTGTTTCCAGGGATATCCTATAACCTAAATATGATATTTTTATCTATGTTCCCCTTTTGGACTGAGTACCAGTGAAAATGCATGCACTTTTCCTTTGTTATTTAATTACAATGACTATAGGTAAATATTTTGATCACAGAAGCATCTGGAAAGTATCTCAGAGTGGGGAACACTTCACATATTATCACCACACCAGTGCTGAAGTCAGCTCAGGGAAGAAGAGAGGCTTTAAAAAGAGAATTAAAAATCGAGAATCATCTGAACAAATCAAGAAATCTTAAAATCAGCTATTTCACCAGACATTACCTTGCAACTTCAGTACACTTAACTTTATGTCATCATTCTTATGACATATACCACCCATTTTTTGACTTGTAATTACCTATGTATATGGGTAATCCTCCCCTAAGCTAGGCTGCAAATTCAATTCCCGCAATATAGTAGATATTCAATAAATTAAAAAATAAAAGCTGAAAGAGGAAAGGGATACTGAATAAAGCCGATGATTAGAAATAAGGGAGGCTCATAGGTTGGGCTGTATAGGTACCTAATAACATGATTAACACCAGAACAATTCACATCATGATACATCTTGTAAAGAGTCAGGAACTGTAAGTTTTCCAAGCACACAAAATAAAGCAAAAAGCGGAGCCTTTTGTAAAGGCTAATGATGCTCAGGGCTGTCTTCATATGCAAAGATGTAGCTGCTTGCCTCCTGAGAGAGAATCTGATTGGATGTTTTTTTTGATGGGTGGCACATTATTTTCAGAGACCAAGACTGTCTTTGCCAATAGTTTATTTAATACAAGTTCATTAAAATGATTTCACAAGCTAATATCATACAGGATAATGACTCTTAATAAGCCAAGAAATAAATAACATACTCTGAACCCATGATAGATTAATTATCCTATTGTTCCAAGGGAGATGATAGAAATAAAGTCCAAATCCAGTTGAGGTATACCTTTTCTATGAGTTTCAGTTTCTCGGACGAGAGGGCTTGGCCAACCAAAAGCTGATGTCCAGAGGCAGGGCAAAAATAAAAGTCCCTTGTTGCCAGAGCACATTCCTGGGGGATAGTGGCACTGGTGTTGTGGGCAGGCTAGACTGCTCCAAGGGTTATCACCCCAGGGGACCATTGCATGGCTTGTGACACTGCCTATAAGGAACAGACGTCCCTTCTCTTCCTGAGACTGCTGCATAATTTAACACCACTGCCCACCAAAGAGTCACCTTAGCCATGACAGGAGCAAGTGTTTCAAGATCTTTGGAGAACTCGATCAGCAGAGGGTAGCTTTGTCCTGGCTGAAACTCTGGGATATTCCTTGCAAACTCAGTATTTACAGTCCAAATGTCCCCTTGCCATAGTTGCTTCTCCACGTGTTCTTATCCATAAGCCCCCAGGAGGGCCCCCCAGCAGCTGAGTTACTAAGTGCTTAGCAAGGACAACAAATGAGAGATGTCAACCGTACACAACTCCATTCTTATGTCAAAACAACTTCTAAAGACAACTTTTTTCTTTGTCATAAACAAGTGGATTAAAACAACATCATTTAAGTCATAAACAAGTGGATTTGAAGTCAGATCCAATCAATACACAACATCAGCTCAGCTCATGTTTTCACAAAAGGCATCATCTCAGTTTGCTGGCTAAATGCCTTTGGGTCAGGTGTCCCCTCCAGTGCAGTCTGGGACTGGAAGTTGGTAGTCATGTTGGCCAAAGTACCTGTGCCTTAGAATGGTCTTTTTTAGAGAGGCTGTGCATGCAGCAGATTCCTGGTATCCTGTAGAGCGTGTCTCAACATCCATCCTGTTTTAAAGTTATTGACTCTTTTTGAATTATGGTTTTCTCAGGGTATATGCCCAGTAGTGGGATTGCTGGGTCGTATGGTAGTTCTATTTTTAATTTTTTAAGGAACCTCCATTCGGTTCTCCATAGTGGCTCCATCAATTTACATTCCCACAAAGAGTGCAAGAGGGTTCCCTTTTCTCCACACCCTCTCCAGCATTTATTGTTTGTAGATTTTTTGATGATGGCCATTCTGACTGGTGTGAGGTGATACCTCACTGTAGTTCTGATTTGCGTTTCTCTTAATGATTAGTGATGTTGAGCATCCTTTCATGTGTTTTTTGGCAATCTGTATAACTTCTCTGAAAAAATGTCTATTTAGGTCTTCTGCCCATTTTTGGATTGGGTTGCTTGTTTTTTGTCCTCTCATTTTTGAGCTCCTGGGTTGCTGATGCACTTCTATGTGACCAATAGTATTTAGTAACATACTTGGAATGCTTTCTTTGTCCGATGCACGTTTGTTGCATTGATACAATATTTATATTCCTCTCCCTTTCTTTTCTGCCTTTTTTCCTTTCTTCCCTTCCTCTCTCTTTCCCTTCTTTCCTCTCTTCCCTTCCTCTGTTCTTTCCATTTTTCTTTCCTTCCACTACATGTAAGGACCTACTATATCAGAGACTATGCATAGTAATATCAAAATTCAAAAGATACATTTACTACTGTCAAGATGCTCACACTGTAGTGGGGAAAAGAAATCTGTAGTAGGATGTCATGTTAAAAATAGCATGTTTGTTTTCCTGATATTTTGTTCTTCCTCTATCTCATATGGCTTACTAATTCCTTATTACTTCATTGCTTTGGGGATTTTTCTAGGGCAGGGCACAGAAGAAGCAGATGTCAGTGTTTCTTCTTGCCTTTTATAAATGCCTAAACCCGTCAAAGAGATGTTGTATGTGTCCCAGGGGGAAAATTGCGAGAGGGTGTTCCTCTGAGAAAACACTAGAAAGGAAGAAGAAGGTCTCCTACAACTGGGAGGAAGTGTGTGCTTAGGGTCAGAGGCTCCAAGGAGAAGTGGCGATCTGATCTTGCCCCCTCCTTGGCAGCATGCCAGGGAGATGGGGGAATCTCAGAGCAAACAGTTCAGTGCTGCGGCCATGTAAGGCTCCCAGCTTCCCCACAGCATAAGAGTAACAGAGTCCTTCTACCTGCTGCAGTTCTTTGGACTGGGGCCTTAAGCAGGGCCAGAGTAATCAGTGTTCAGAGAACTTGTCTGATATCTTCTGAGAGATGCCAGATGCTGGAACCTCCACACAGTAATGAGCAAGGAGCGTTTTCCACTGAGGAGTGAGATACAACTTTACACTGGCTGGGTGAGAAGGGGCTTTGGTAAATTTAAAGCAAAGGAAAAAAATGCTATTTATTTCTTATACGGGTAAGTTTTGAAACCCATTATACATGCAAACATATGGCTATGATATAGTAAACTAATTTCTAATGGCAACAATTATGACATACTCTGAGACCAATGAAGGAGGTGTGATCACATCTAATTTAGGAAAATTTTTGCTTCAAGTGACTGTCAGTGTGAACTTACAGAGTGTGTCTCTGACTTTAGGCATAAAACTAAAGCCACAGACTAGAAAAAAATAAACTCTAGGCCTACATGCTATGGGGTGACAGCTTTTGATGCCTCATCATCATTGAGTCCATCATCCAGGTGCCAACTGCCCCTTGAAACTTAAATCAGAAGGCAGTGCTCAGTTCCCCACTGCTCTCCCAAGTAATTTTACTGTTCTGCTAATTCATTTAACCTCTTGCAATCTCATTCAGTTTCCTCTTTTGAGAAATGAAGAAACTTTTTAGAGAAACTTGGGACATGTTGGACTTGCCTGTAGAAAATGACTTATAATCTATAAAACACCTTGTAAAAGTTACACATTATAAGTAGTTCTACGAGTATAAACAATTTAAAGTTTGTCAGTGTTTGCTCCAACAAAGTATTTCTGTTCTGTTCTAAAATCTCAAAACAGGGAAAAGGCTATTTATTTTAAGCATCAAAAAGCATTCTTTGGGCTTCCCTGGTGGCGCAGTGGTTGCAAGTCCGCCTGCTGATGCAGGGGACGCGGGTTCGTGCCCTGGTCCGGGAGGATCCCACATGCCGCGGAGCAGCTGGGCCCGTGAGCCATGGCCGCTGAGCCTGCACTCCGCAACAGGAGAGGCCACAACGGTGAGAGGCCCACGTACCGCAAAAAAAAAAAAAAAAAGCATTCTTTGTTTAGTGCTACCTTATTTACACATATATTTATCAATAAATATATGAGGCCAGGCCCTATGTTAGGTGTTGTAGGGAAGCAAAATTTGCTGCACCAAAACGTGACTCTTTCGCATGTGAGGAAGAAACGAAAGACTCAGGAAGTTTTTCTTTTTACCTCCCTCTTAACTACCTAAAAGAATTTAGATAGGGGGCTAATCCAGAAATATCTATAGTATAATATGAACTTGAGGTGGTAGACAGGGAGGAACCTAGCAAAGTCTGTTTGCTAAAATTCCTCTCTATGTCCCATTCTTTCTACATGGCCCAACAAATATTTGTTTACCAAAAATTTGCTCTTTTTTCATCTTGCTGTGAATTGCCTTCCTTCTCTTTGAAGTCCCAGACCACTGCCCCTTCTCCTTAGCCCAAAATGACATGTATACCTCACTTTGCCTGACTGTCTTTGGAACCTCCCATGTTGATACAGATTCCCCATATGTATGTATTAAATTTGTTTTTTTTTTTTCATCCTGTTAATCTATCTCATGTCAGTTTAATCATTAGGCCATCCAGATGAACCTAGAAGGGTAGAGGAAAATACTTTTCTTTGCCAACAGCATTTTGTGTACAGTGGTGAATATTAGACAAGATGCTTGCCCAAAAGAGATCAAGGTCTAGTAGGAGAGGCTAGTGTTACACAAGTTTGCAAAATTGTGAGAAATGTCACCAAGATCAAGAAAAGAGTGTTTTAAGAGAAAGTAAGAGGAGTGAACTGTACAAGAGTGAGCCTAGGAAACGCTTCATGAGAAAGTAAGGGATGAGTCCTGAATGATGAATAGGGGTCAGGCAATGAGAGAGAGAAAGATAGATCGAGGTGGGCGGGGGAGCTTTCCTGGTAAAGGCATAACATGGGTAAACATCACTGAGGCAAGAACGTTCTTGGTGCCCTAAAATAACAGAGAAATAGTGCACACATTGGTTTTGTTGTTGTTGCTTTTTGGGGGTTTTTTGGTGCACACATTGTTCTTAAATGCCTCTTTTATTGAGTCATTTTTATGAACATCAACATTTTAAGAAACTTCCTGGTGGTATTCAGAACATGGCTGCACTGAAGTTTTCAAAAATAACAAGGGACATGCAAAATAAAGGGGAAGGGAGGTACATATTCTATATGGATTAATTCTAAAATTTTGTATATGCAGTACATATGAAACTTAATGTTACATTATAGTTTGCATGGAAATTAAGCTGATTTTAGTAACTTTTATCTTCCTCTGGTAACATTTAATGTAATTTTTACTGCCGATAAACATACCACTGTCTATATTTCTTTTTCTCTCTCATAAAAAACAAGGCATTGATATTGTTTACAAGACCTATTTTCCACAGTTGATTAGCTCACTATGCTTAATAATTCACATGTTGGACTGTAACTTACAATTTAGTGTCTCCATTGTCCCAATGAATAAAATGTTATTGATTCTCACTACATTACAATGAATGATAGTAAAATCAAAATTTACATTATGTACTGTTTGTGATTCAGAATTATTTCTGATCTACTTAGACAGATGTCATCTCCAAAGCAATATAGACTAAAACACAAACTTGTTATCAGTTGACACAAAGCCTTTTTCCAAAGTGATTAGATGCAGCAAAGCAGAATCAGCTCTCCCGTGCATAAAGTATCATACTTTTTATTACCTTCGTTAATGTTTCTAACCATCACCATGAAATGCTGCTCCACCACCGATCTCTTCCTATTTGTACAGCCTTCTGAATGCATACTTACAAGCAGTTTCTTTTATGGAATTTTGCTCAAAATTTCTTTCCACTCAGCTTCAATTACAATTATTGAAGTCATGCTATAAAAGATATCCTTAGGGCTCATTGCAATTGTTGTATGGGTTAATTCTATTTTCCAAACTGGAGGAATTTGAGTGCCAGAATAATGTAGTATTATAGATTATAATGTAGATTATAACCCAAAGTATAAAATGTATATATAAAATATAATGTATATATATCCATGCTGATATAAATAAATTATTGAATAAATAAATACATAAATAGTGAAAAAGGGACAAATCTTCATTAGAAAAGAATCTCAAAGATTATTTCAACAAAACAAAATGAAACAAAAGCTCCAGGGCAGTGGAGCTTAAATCTCCTCCCCTTAAATTTAGGTTGGACTTACCCGCTTCCTAAGAAGACAGTAATTAAAAGGGAACAATAAAATAAATAAAAGGGAACAATAGTAACTTTTTTTTTTAAACAACTTTATTGGAGTATAATTGCTTTACAATGTTGTGTTAGTTTCTGCTGTATAACAAAGTGAATCAGCTATATGTACACATATATCCCCATATCCCCTCCCTCTTGAGCCTCCCTCCCACCCTCCCTATCCCACCCCTCTAGGTGGTCACAGAGCACCGAGCTGATCTCCCTGTGCTATGCGGCTGCTTCCCACTAGCTATCCATTTTACATTTGGTAGTGTATATATGTCCATGCCACGCTCTCACTTCGTCCCAGCTTACTCTTCCCCCTCCCCGTGTCCTCAAGTCCATTCTCTACAGGCACCCTTCCACTGTGGAATTCTTCCCCAAACCCATGACCCTGGACTAGTCATGGGAAAAACCACGAGAGAAAGCCAATTTAAGGAGCATTCTACAAAATGAATGGTTTTCAAAAGACCAGTATTATCCAAACTGTCAAAGTCATGAAAAATAAGGAAGGACTGAGAAACTCCCAGACCAGAGGAGACAGACATGACAATGAAATGTGAGGGGGTGTCCAGGGTGCGATCTTGGAAGAGAAAAAGGGCATTCATGGTAAAACCGGAATCATCTCTGTAAAGGCTGGGGTTTAGTTAATAGTAATGTATCAGTGTTGACTTCCTGGTTTTGACAAATATCCTGCAATTACGTAAGATGGTAACATGGGGGACACTGTGTAAAGTATGTCCGGAGACACTGTAATATCTTGGCAAATTCTTGATAAATCTTAAATTATTCCAAAATCAAAAAGGTTTTGAAAGCAAAGAAAAAAAGTTAATGTTATTTTACTCCTGACCATCAGATTCTTTATTCATGAAAGACATTACAAGAGTATATTAACAACAACTAACATATTTTGGCTGCTGTGATGTGCCAGGTGCTGTGCTATGTGTGTAATCCTGCTTAATGCTTACGGTGTACAGATGAGGCAAATACTGTGATTATTCCCATTTCACAGATGAGGAGATACCCCAGATCCCACAGCTAGTAAATGCTACAGAGCTGTCACAGGCCTTAGAGTCACCAAAGAGAGAGACAAAACTGTTTTCAGTAGCTTTGTAGAATTAGAGATTGAGGCTCTGAAGTGTTTAATTCATTGAGAATTGGCAAACTTTTCCTTAGACAGGATATTCAGCTATCAAGAACAATTCATTTTCTAGATTACTGCGTGTGTGTGTGCGTGTGTGTGTGCGTGTGCACACGTGTGCTGTAAAAGTAAAGTGCATTGTGCCTGTGATTTTTGTAGTTCTCCACTAACAGACACTTGATTTCTAAAAGGCAGGAACGCAGGCGGCTGTGTGTTCTCTGCAGTGAGTAATTCACCCCCGGTCCCGTCCTGGGGCTGATCTCAGCCCAGAGAGGGGCTCTTTGTGTGCTAGTGCCTGGCTGAATGAATGTGCTGCTCCACAAAAGCTGGTCCAAATCAATCACTCCTCAAGCTGAAAATTTACATTTGAAAAAGCCTCTTCCCTAGTACCTCGGACACAACTACCAAAGATGGAAAAACAGTGAAATTCCTAGTTTGATTGTTGCTGTGGTGGTACTGTTGATGGCAGTGGTGGTTTATTTTTATTTTTAATTTTTTGTTACATGAATCTAAATAGTCGATTTAATCATTTTCATCCTGAACTGATCCAATCAATTAATTATGGTATCTTTGTGGAAGAACCTCTAGAGAGGAAACCAAATAAATTTGGAAGAGAGAGGGAGAGAGAGGTGCAAGGGTGAGTAATGGGAAGATAACCAGATAAAACCATATTCACACCTAATATGTTCCGGCCCCAGGTTCCCTCTAGCTCACATCTTTAGTAAGTAGCTTCCACAGCTTCTGAATGTGGCCAGTGAGTGTTTTTTGCCAGATTCAATATAAATATAAGGCGACTCTTCAAATGTGACCCTGCTGTTTGTCTCACCTGCCGGTAGTAGCTATTTACATAGCATGTAGGAAAACAGAAAACTCAGCTGCTTGTTTCCAGTAACCCTATTAGGGAAAAAGAAAGTTAATGAAGGACACTGCAAAGGAGTATGGTGTGTTTAATAAAACACTTTCCCCAGGAATGGAAGAAAGCCGCTGCATGTGGGATGCGGCAGCTTATCACTAATTCAGAACCTCCCTTCAGCCTCAGACTTTTGTCTTTCTTCTTCCTAGTAGCCTCACTTTCAAGCGTGATGGCTTGCTTTGTAGTCTTCTGTGCTCTGGAAGGGAGCTCAGAGGAAACGGAGCAAGAGAGTTCATTAGGGATATTTCATAGTCACTCAGATCCCAGGGTCTCTGTCTCATCTTTGCAGATCACACTGTTCATGGAGAGTCTTTCTTTATTTTGTTACTTATCCTTGTCCTGCCAGAGTCTACAAAGACCCGGGCTCCTGCACGTATCCATTCACATCACTGGAATGTGAGCACCGTTCAAAGCCGTCCTGCACTGGTGTGCATTCACTGATTGCATATCAGCTTATTGTATTTTAAAAATTCCACATTTTCTTGAAAATGCTGCATTTGAAGATGAAAATATTATTCTAACAGAAGCATATTACATAAAGGGGAAAAAGAGATGAGAGAGAAAGGGGAAAAGGAACAAAGGAAACAAAGACAAATGCACAAAGAGAATGATCAGGTAGGATTTTGTTTCAAGTCCAGACAGCTGACCTATGAATATCAAGTTTTGTTTGAGGTTTTCATTTACTTCTACGTATTCATTTCTTTTCAGAAACCTCTCCTCAGAGCCAATCAGCCGTACTATAGTAATGGTCTCTGTCCAGCCTTGAGAAGTCAAACTGAGCCAACATTATTAGCACTTTGCAAAATCAAGAGTCAGGATCGTTCTCCACCAAATAGTCCCTTTTCTCTCTCACCTTTCTGGATGTGGACCCTTCATTACAGCACATTCCCCTAATTATAAAGTCGGCTTCGAACATATTCCTAGAAAGCCATCGGCCATTATTGATTTGATCACTGAAATCCATCGTTACAGGTGGGCATTTGCAGTTTTGACATGTGCTGTCTGTTCAGAGAACATTCTTAATATTATTTAATAGGAGCTGTACATTTTTTTGGAACCTTAGAGGAATGCATCTCATTTTCTACAGAAGAAATAAAACTTCGGAAACTCCAGAGAACAGCTGGATGGAAGAATGTGCGAATCCCCTTATTCAGAAACCTCTGTGTTTTCTTCTCTGCCCAGATGCAGTATTTACTCCATTGAGTCTGTATTAAATCTTATTCTCACTAGACCCAAGCAGATCATTAGGGCAGGGAAGCTGACCCAGGAATGTAGAAGCTGGCTATGTATACTTTCCTTCATGAAAAGGACAACTTTCCTAACTTTGAGCAACCCTCTTAAGGCTTCTGTTTTTTTTATCTGAGTGGTTGGTAGAGATCCTCATTCGTGACTTTAGTTAGTATAAGAATGCAAATGTGGAGACTACTTTGCACCCAGAAATAGACACTAGTATGATTTTTCTCTATATTTTAGAATCCAAAGAGCACTTATTCAAAGCAGCAGCACTGTGTTTAACCAAGGTTCAGGGACTTTCCTTTTCCCCAGATCACGGAAGCAATACAAAAGGATTCCTTTTCATTGCACCAGACTTCCCCGGATTGCATCAAATCCAAAAATACCCACTGTGTGTCTACCCCCTGGATTGCATAATGCCAGGAAGCATCACCAACATAATGTGAATAATGCCCTTGGAGTTTGCAATACGGTGGTCCTGATGCCCACTACGTGCAAGGAATTGGGATAGGTCCTATGGAAATGAATATGGCACAGTCCTTGACCTCAAATCATTTAGGCTCTAACTAGGAAGACATGCCATATGTACATATAAAATAAAACAATAATCTAAGAGCTAAATTACAATATGTGAGAATATAATGTGTATCAGTAGACACTGCGGTGGAGGTTCATTGCCGAATGTTTGCATAAAAAATAAGTGTTATGCACTCAGATGAAGAGCATGGGCTCAAATTAAATATTGTACCTGGGGGACAATGAGAGCAGTCCTCACGTCGGAGACAATGTAACTGTTTCCTATGTGAGCAAACCATGCCCTGGCCACTTGGGCACGCCCGTGGAACACATTGGTGTCACACTTCACTTTTACTATGCTGATCCATTTTCATTTCAGCTCTGCTGCTTATTCTGTAATTGTTTTCTTTTTATTCACTTGGTCTTTGAAAGCCTGATGTTAGACTCCGAGCTTCAATATTCTGCATTTCCAATTCTGTTAGTTTTCTCTGCAGCCAAATGTGCTTACATTCTTGTTCACCCAGTATTAATAAAAAGGATGTTTGCACAGCAGGGAAGCGTATTCTCATTTATCTCTGACCAGAACTGTGAAGAATGGAATGGCCTGATGACCATTATCTTAACCCTATGTGACTGCAAATATTTCGAAGTAGTGGGGGAGACAGTTGGACCACGAAACCCACATTAAAGTTTTGCTTCTCTCAGCTATAGACTCTGGATTAAGTCCCCAGTCACATTTCTTACAAAGGACTTTTTTTTGCTATAAATAAGTATAAGATTATTTTCTGTTCAACAAAATAGTCACCTAGCTTGAAAGACCTCAAAACTCATGAGTTTAGAGTTCTCAGCGGGAATTGCTTGGCATATCATTCTCTGAAATTCCTCCCACCCTATTAAAGAGAAACATTAAAGGTCATGACAGTGTTCGTCTGTTGGGATGTCCTAGCCATCCTGTGGAAGGAAGTCAAAGCCATGGAAAGCTGTTTCTGTTATTTCAAGAGTGACAGCATTTTTCTATTCACTTTGCTGCAAACAAGATTTAAACTTAAATGAAAGAAAAAGGATGTATGTATCGGTCTACCCCTCAAAGAGAATGTAAGCAATTCTAAGACTTTACACTGATAAGAAACTCTTTGATAGTAGTGTAAGAAGCAATCACACACACGCCACTGAAGACTAGTAAATATTTCTAAGCAAACTATAATCAACAAAGCACAATCACAAAGAATCTTTAAGTAAATGCTGTCTCTGATGACTATATCCTCACTTACGGAAAAACTTTCCAGTATTTTTGGATAGGCACATGAGATGAGCTAATACCTGGCAAAGACCAGATTCTTTCTGTACAATTCCCCCTAAATTAATGGGTTGAGCGTGAATGAATCTAACAACTCACGCTTCTTGGATGTCCACTATTTATTCAACATAGAAGGAGGAAAAAAAGAAAGAAAGAGAGAGAACCTCTGTTCATTGTCTGATATCCATGAGAGACAATGAAGCAATTCGTAAAAAGTCTACATTGAACCCTGATAATAAAAGTGCTGAGTAAAGGAAAAGCTGAAGCAGTGTGAACCGGGGGCTATTTGGCAAAGCAGAAATGGAGTGGGAAAGGTCAGAAAATGGCAACATTAGAGGGCAGGCGTTCACTGAGGAAATGTAGCTTCTTGAGCAGAGCTTTGAAGCATGGTACTAGAGAGGTACCATCGAGGATTTGACTCAAAGTGTCAAAACAGTTGTCTCTCTGGATCCTTTCCAACCAGGAACACGGCTGAAACACCAGATTCTCATCAAGTTTCTCCTTGGCTGTTGGAGGGGTTACCATCGTGGAACAGGAGCGAGGTGGAGTCTCCTGGTCTCACACGTCCCATAAAGGATCTTGACTCTCCTCCCCTCTGCCCGGGGACCCTAGGCTCCTTTCCTCTTGACTCTGGGTTGATGGATGTCACTCTTGTAGGAGGGTTGCACACGCCCCTAAGCCTCCTAAACTTGAATGATACTGTGGCCATTCCACAGTTTCCTGCTCTGAAGACAAATCTAGAGAGAGGTGTTGTAATCCTGGTTAAAATGGTTGAAGTACTAAATCACGGCGAGGGATTGAAGTCAAAAGGGGAGAAGTGACTCACAGAAGAGAAGAAAACCAGCAGACCATGGTTATCTCTGCCACACTGACGTTCCGAGTCCTGTGATCTCTGCTCAGCCAGTCCATGCTGTTGTCTCACTGGATGCTCTGCAGAGAACAGAACCAAGAAATGTGAAATTTGTTCTTAAAATGTCCTGATGTGATTACAAATAAAATTTCAAATACATTTTATTAAACAAATTTATCCTTTGTTTCATTTTATTAAAAATTAAACATTTTATTTCATTAAAGATTTTTATTAAAATTTTTATTTTATTAAAATAAGATCTTTAGTCATCTAGACAGCAGCGAAGAGAGTAGATCCTTAATTGTCGGGCCAGTATGGGGATGCTTCAAGTGCTTAAAATTCAAGGCAGGTCACGGCAACTACCAGGCATTGTCCTGTCTCTCCTCCCCGTTTCTTGGCTCCTAGTTTATGAGGTGAGGCAAGAAATGACCTCTTTCTACATTCTAGGAAGGATTAGAGATTTGGTTGGCTACTCAGCTCAATTAGCTAAATGCCGTGTCTCCAGCATGTGATGTAGGAATGAGGAAGCTCAGGCTTTGTTGGCTCCTGTAATTCCCTCCAGGCTGCCAGGAGAGCCCTGCCCTGCCCTGGACTCCTGATCTGAAAGATGGGAGGTAAGCGTGTCCTGATTCCAGGAGGAAAGCCGGGCTGTGGGGCAGCACAATGTCAAGACCACGTTCGCCTGGTTTACCCAATGCCGGAGGGAAAAGCTGGTGCCCCCACTGCTTTAGGGAAGGAAGTGTGTTCATCTACTGAGAAGGAGAAGAAAAACCTTACCGGAAAGATCCAAAAAAATAACTTCAGAAAAAAAGTGAAAGTAACTGCAGGGCCCACACTATTTAAATACGGAATGCCTCAATGACTGGTAGAATCTGAGCATCTTCAGGCCAACCTTAACAGCTGTTTTTCTCTGAAGATTAAGATTTGATGATGGCAGTTGTGTCTTGGTTTCTTGATTTGCTCAAGTACAAAAGAAACTGCACACGTGCTTTGAATTCATGTTTCTAATGAATAATGATATGTCTAAACAACAAAAAGTGCTATTAAAATACTTGGGAACCTTCAAAAAAAATGGCCATTGAAGGGACCCCTGAACTTCAGTGAACTGCATCATGAAGAGTCAAGTGTCGTGGACGAAGGGTCGCCCTTAGGAAAGGACACCACGTACAAATTTAACTGCACTCACTGTGTATATCACACTCAGATTTGACTGACCTTGAGCAAATTACAGCTCTTTACATATGTGCCCACAGGAGCATGGAGGTGATAACCCTAGGAGAACGGGAACTCCTACAATGACCTCTAATTGCAGACATCAAACAAACTGAAACCAATTCCTTCTCTCTCATTTATTGGAATTCCTGGGGCTTACAAAGGCCCACAAAACACTTCCTCCCACAACTATAGCCAATATACTAGTAAATGCACATCACTTACAATGATAAACAATGTTTATAAGTATGTCAATCAAATTATAAAATGAAATACTAACAGCGCTCCATTTGTTAACTGTCATTTTATCATCAAAGCTACAAAATACAGTCACGGTCCTCAGGTGGCAGCTTGAAGCTGGAAGGTGTCAGGGAGGCCTCAGAAGGTCATCCCTGGCCTGGCGTGAACTGGTTTCCTGGGCTTGGACTTACGGTATTGGCAGCACGCGGTTCCTCTGTCACTCACACCTGCTGAGGGGTGCGCTCTGCCAAAGCAAGGTCCCCGCCCCGGTCTACTGAGAGACAGCCCGTCGCCTCTGCCACATCCTGTCTCTCCCCCTCGAGGACTCTGCGCAAGGACTCAGAGACCACTGACAGCATCTACGATTCAGAGTGTCTAGAATGTCCAATTCTAGGGCCTTCCAGAACTGTCTTTCTCTTTTCTGACCGGACTGGGAACTCTATTGAAATCATTTCTACCTTCCACTCATACTTTCTAGACAGCGTGCTGACTCTCAAATATGGATTTAGGATTCAGGGGAAGAGAGAGTAGTAGAGTCCTGGTTTATGTCACAATTAAAATTGTCCAGGAGGAGATAATTACCGCTAGATGTATTTGGCCTACAGGCTTACCCAGTATTTTAAATGTGAATTAGTTATCTGTGTTTTAAAAAGTGAGAGGATGTCCCATAAAAGTCTATGTATGGTTTTTCTTGAAAATGTTGACTATTTGGCAACACCGGGCCTGCCTTCCCACGTGGTGCCAGTCGGCTGGAATAGCTTTGAGTCTTTGCATGGGGCATGCGTTCTCCAGGTCACCACGTCTCTGCTCTGCCCCAGTCTGAGTATAACGCTAAGGCTGAGTGATTGGAGCTATGGAGCGCCTTCGCCTGAACCATCTTCCTTCATCTGCATTATCTGCCTGGCTTCTACAGAAATTTGGGCTGTGATCCCTGCTCTAAGCCATGCTGTCTCCTTTGGATATCACTTACCACTTCCCCTGCTGCCCACGAGAGCTGACCTGGAAATTCTAGTGCAGTCTTGGTGCATGTGCTCCAGGACTGTACTAGACTGTACTACAACACCTCCCAGTTTGTCAGCCAGAAGGGGCACAATCTTGGGATTACCTTGGTAGTCCTGTATCTTTTCGTTTCTTAAAATACCCATGAGGAAGTCCTGAGAGGTATACAAGCCATTACTTCCTCATGAAAAATCTACCTTTGGGTAGCTAGTAAATTTGGCAGCAGCTTCAAATTAATGTCTATGTAGCCAAAGACAACGACCAACTGTGAGAAAACTAAAACTCTTGAGCATAAATAGGGGCTCCATAATTCCTCCAGATAAAAAAGGTTGCCCTAAGTTTCATAATTAATTTAAAGCATATATGGCAGAGTTACTCTGACAAATGTAGTTTCTGAAGTACAGTAGGAGAGTAAGACATGGCCAGCAGGGCTGATTCCTTTAATAAGGAGTAAGTGCGTGAATGCCCAGAGATGGAAAAGGCCACCAGGGAAGTACAATGGATAGAGCTGCCATTTCAGCCGGACCGGCGAGCAGGTTCTGAACATATAGAAAGCGAAGGGAGGAGTTTTCTGTATTGAAGTAACAATCTGAAAAATGCACAGAAGCGGGGAAATGTGGGCAGTGTACTTAGAAAGAGAACAGTTCAGTTTACCTGGAGTGTAGCTGAGGTTCTCATCCTCATGAATTCTCAACTATTTAAAGCTGAAGATTCCAGGGTCCACCTCCAGAAACCTGTCTTTTAATCATCATTACAAATGGTTTTTTTTGCAAAGGGATCACAGTCCCTACTTAGAGAAGAACTTGTATTGTGTGTTTAGTGGGTAGATGCGGGAGAGAGGCAGGGTCCAGGTTCCAGACAGCCTTGGCTTCAGGCCACGGAATTTATAATTTTTCTGTGGTCAACAAAGAGCTACTTTTCCTGGCAGTTTAATATTTGATATTGGGATAAGGGAGAAGGATGCCTTAAAGATGATACCCAAGTTTGGATCCTAGGGGGCACCATTAACAGAAGCAGGAAGCACAAGAGAGATTGGGGATGGTCCTTGGTTCACTTTCTGCCTTTAGGTGTGCTTAGCCTCTGCTTCCTCTGATTGCTTCTAGCAACACTTGCAGTGGAGGAATAGATACTCTCGAGCACTGGTTCCAAGCCGTTTGGTCTTAGGCTGGTCACACAAATCCTCCAGGAGTCAGTTTCTTGTCTGTGAGATGGGGAAGACAATATGGTATCTTTCCTGATCTGCTGAGGATCTAAATTGGGTAATGCATCTGCAAGGCCTTTAGAGGACTGTTCATATGTAAGAAATTCTTTTCCTGGGAGAAAAGCCAATGTTTTAAATTTCCTGGCATGGCTAAATGAATGCTAGTACAACTATGGCATGGCTTACATGTGTTTGCTGAGTCTGCAATGGTAATGCTCATTATAAAATGCTAAGAGGAAAAAAAATAAACTGGACATAAAATTGAGTCTATCGAGTGATTATACTTTTAAAATCACCATATTATATGTGGGAAATATAGCTATATTTCAAGAGTTGTTTGCTCTAGTGGTGCGATTGTATTCCCTTTTTTTCCCCTTGATTTTTCTCCCTGTACTTTCAAAATTCTCTTCATGAGCATGTATTGCCTTTGTCATCAGAAAAAAGAAACTTTTTTTCAGTCCCAGGGCCCTAAAGCTATTCTAAAATCAGTGAAGTTGGGGAAGAGGATGCTCTTATGGCCTTTCTTCAGAGACCCCATTCTTCTTTTATTTTGATGTTTCCTTCTTGAACACAGACCCATTTTCTTGACTGTGTGTGTGTAGTCTAGACAGAGTCCTCAGGGGAAAAAAAAAAGAAATGCCAAAAGGCATGCCTTGAGTTCGTGAAGTCTAAGTCAATATATCTTGATTAGAACCATGAATCCCTCCAATACTTACAGTGGATTTGCTTCCAAATGTTTGCCTTCTTAATGGATTGTAAATAAATCGGGAGGGACCTAGCACTGGAGCCTAATAAACACAGAGGATGCCAATGTCTGGAGAAAGGAAAAGAAGGGAATTTGTAGGAACAGGCTAATGTTGTTCCCATAGAGGGCATCATCTTTTTTCGAATTTCTCTGACTTTTTTGTGGGGGATGGGAAGAGGGAGAAAGCAGGGTACCTGCCAGGAGGCTTGCCCTGTGTTGTGCCCTGGGCTTCCAGAGAAACAAGAGCTGGTGCCTCCACGCTGTTTAACATGCTCCTCCCAGCTTGAAGCCAGAGCAAGATCAAACTGCATACAAAGCTAGGACTTATTAATGTCAGTATGGCAGACTTTTAAGGCCTGGGAATTAGCAAGTTGAGAAGAGAGAGGTCTGCGTCTTCATTATGTGAGTTACTGAAATTACTGAATGAAGGGCAGAGACCAACAGGGCCATAAAGTCCATAAAGTGCAGGTAATGAGTGTTTCAGAAGATGTCCCTAAGGTGGCAGTCACAACCATCCCAACTGGATTTCCAATTTACTGATCGTTTATTCAGAATATTCATTCAGGTCAATGTTATAAGAGACAAAATGATCCTCTCATGTTTAGTCCTACCTCTTTTTGTTCAGAAGAATGTGAGAGAGTTCGGGAAGCAGGGTTGGATAGCAAAGAGAAAATGTATCAATACAGGAGGGCAATAGCAGTCCATATTATGCTAATAGGTTTTCAACATAAATTGCAGAAGTGAATTTTCAGACAATTACCAAGAGAAAAAAAAATGTATAAAAATGTGTCCCATCATGCTTTCATGCCAACTCCACATTTTTTCACCTGAATTTATTGCAGGAAGGCAAATGAAAATATGTATGAATATGATCTAGAAGCAACACAAAATATTTGAATGTTTGTTGAATTAGGCACTAGCTTTTTTTTTCTGGTCTTCACAAGAATGCTTTTACAGAAAATAAAGCATTTAATTTTATTTCAAAGGCCATTTCTTTTCCTGTCTGTCATCTGGAATGTTTGAGGTCTTAATTTGGGTATTTGTGTGTGTTTGCTTATTTTTGCTTTTGTTTTTATTTTTGGATGTGGAAGATAGGGTGGGTTGACTCAAAATGATAACTATTTTAGTTATAGGCATAGGACTAATATAATTATTTCTCTAGAAGCTTTTTTTTAGTGATTATTCCTAGCTGTCAGAAGAATAAGCCTATTCTTATTCTTAAAACAGAAATAAATCTATACTTATAATCTCTTGCTGGTTTGAGCTATCTTTAATTTGGAAATATTAGCATTACCATTTAAAAATACTTTCTACTTATTTCATTTTCAATAGTCTCTTATTTATGAAAACATTATATTGTTCTCTTTAGGCATAACGTCAGAATTTTATCATCAAATACTGGCACCCAGGAACACAATAAAGACAAAGTGGAATGCCATGTTTTTTTCTTATATTAGGTTCATACTGAATGTCTTTGGGTTTTACAAGTATATATGTATGGCTGGCATAGCTAATAAAAAATATACAGGTCTATACTTTAAAAGTTCAATACCATGCCAAACATTAAAATAACACTCTTTTGAGATGGTCATTGATTCTGTAAGAATTATGAACCCTCTCTTCCATAGAACTCTGTTCATATTAAGTGTAATTTCATCCCTCAAACAGGGCTAGTTGGTGACAATGGTAGGGAAACATTGATTCCTCATGAAGTACTGAATCCTGTCGTCAGTAACCCAAAAAATCCAGAAGGGCAAAATGCAGTGCTACTGGGTTGTTTTTCCTTAAGTTGATAAGGTTAAGATGTGGAAGATGAGAAGAGGGATCATCTTTAAAAGAAAGACAAAAATTCAGCATAAACCCCAAATTAGATACCAAAAAATTATTTTTTACTGAATTTTTAACTGAAAACCTCATTAGATACCTTTTTGAACTCTAATGAAATAAGAAAAGTTCATAGG
Source organism: Neophocaena asiaeorientalis asiaeorientalis (assembly GCF_003031525.2). Lineage (NCBI taxonomy): Eukaryota > Metazoa > Chordata > Mammalia > Artiodactyla > Phocoenidae > Neophocaena > Neophocaena asiaeorientalis. The sequence goes on along the minus strand of NW_020174372.1, from coordinate 664,056 downwards.
AACATGCTATCACAGATATCAGAGCAAAAAGTTCATAGGAACACGCTATCACAGATATCAGAGCAAATCAGCCATCTTTCCCAACACCACTGTTTTTAAAAAACTTGTCTCTCTCAAGGAAACAAGGGACAAAAAAACCCCAAGGGACACTAAAAGCTAAAACCAAAACATTTTCAACCATAATCACTCACCTGGTAATTGATAAATGATAATTGGAATGGCCAGGCGGGACTTTTTCCCTCTTGATGTGACAAGTTTTATCCCTTTTATATCACTTGTCTGTCATTTTCAGGGAAGGGAAAGGAAAAGAGAGGAAGTGAAAAATTAGGCAAAACTCAATCCTGAAGGGACTTCAGAGACGCAGTGGGCCCAGCAGGGATGACTTTTTATAAAAGCCTCTCAGGGCTTCCCTGGTGGCGCAGTGGATGAGAGTCCACCTGTCGATGTAGGGGACGCGGGTTCGTGCCCCGGTCCGCGAGGATCCCACATGCCGCTGAGCGGCTGGGCCCGTGAGCCATGGCCGCTGGGCCTGCGCATCCGGAGCCTGCGCTCCGCAACGGGAGAGGCCACAACAGTGAGAGGCCCGCGTACGGCCAAAAAAAAAAAAGCCTCTCAGAGTTACTTCTAACAGTAAGCCTGCTGCTGCATGCCCCCCTCCAAGGACTGCTCCTCCTCTTCCTCAGGAGATGGTTGAGTCAAATATACTCTATGTACTTTTTTTTTTTAAAGGAATATTTGACACTTCTCCAGGTGGAAGAAGTATTGTGCTAATGGTTCCGTTTTATATTATTTATAATATGCGCCTCTCTTTATTGTGCTTTGCAGATACTGCGATTTGTACAAATTGAAAGTTTGTGGTAACCCTGCATTGAACAAGTCAATGGGCACCATTTTTCCAAGAGCATTTACTCACTTTGTGTCTTTGTGTTACATTTTGGTAATTCTCACAATATTTCAAACTTTTCAATATTATTATATTTTATGGTAATCTGTGTTGAGTGATCTTTTTAACCATTTTTTAATTGAAGTATAGTTAATTTACTTTGTGTTAGTTTCAGGTATACAGCAAACTGATTCAGTTATACATATATATATTATATATATATTCTTTTTTCAGATTCTTTTCCACTATAGATTATTGCAAGATACTGAATATAGTTCCCTGTGCTATACAGTAGGTCCTTATCTATTTTATATATAGTAGTGTGTATATGTTAATCTCAAACTCCTAATTTATCTCCCTTCCCCCCACTATCCCCTTTGGTCACCATAAGCTTGTTTTGTATGACTTTGAGTCAATTTCTGTTTTGTAAATAAGTTCCTTTGTATCATTTTTTTAGATTCCACATATAAGTGACAACATATAATGTTTGTGTTTCTGTGTATGACTTCACTTAATATGACAATCTCTAGTTCCATCCATGTTGCTGCAAATGGCATTATTTCATT
>NW_020174372.1:596310-662502 GCF_003031525.2 Neophocaena asiaeorientalis asiaeorientalis | reverse complement strand
ATATATATATATATATATTACATCTTCTTTATCCATTCGTTTGCTGATGGACATTTAGGTTTCTTCCATGTCTTGGCTATTGTAAATAGTGCTGCTATGAACATTGAGGTGCATGTACTTCTTGGAATTAGAGCTTTCTCCAGCTATACACCCAGGAGTGGGATTGCAGGATCATATGGTAACTCTATTCTTAGTTTTTTAAGGAACCTCCATACTGTTCTCCATAGTGGCTGCACCAACTTACATTCTCACCAACAGTGTAGGAGGTTTCCTTTCTCACCACACCCTCTCCAGCATTTAATGTTTGTAGACTTTTTAAAGATGGCCATTCTGACTGGTTTGAGGTGATACTTCATTTTGATTTTCATTTCTCTAATTAGTGATATTGAGTACCTTTTCATGTGCCTGTTGGCCGTCTGTATGTCTTCTTTGGAGAAATGTCTATTTAGGTCTTCTGCCCATTTTTGGATAGGGTTGTTTGTTTTTTTGATATATATATATAGCTTATATATAAGCTATATGAGATATTTGTGTATTTTAAGGAGGCTAGAATATACAATGGAGAAAAGACAGTCTCTTCAATAAGTGGTGCTGGGAAAACTGGACAGCTACATGCAAAAGAATGACGTTAGAACATTCTCTAACACCATATATAAAAATAAACTCAAAAAGGTTTAAAGACCTAAATGTAAGACTGGATACTGTAAAACTCCCAGAGGAAAACATAGGCAGAACACTCTTTGACATAAATCACAGCAATATTTTTTGGATTCATCTCCTAGAGTAATGGAAATAAAACCAAAAATAAACAAATGGGGCCTAATTAAACTGAAAAGCTTTTGGAAAGCACAGCAAAGGAAACCATAAACAAAATGAAAAGACAACCTATGGACTGGGAGGAAATATTTGTAAATGATGCTATTGACAAGGGATTAATTTCCAAAACAGTTCACATTTTAAATATTGAATTTCTGCAAAACAGTGATGTATCTAATAATACACTTTTAAGCAAATGAATAAAGTTTCTTTTTTAGATGAAACATGAGCTACAAATCATTGCTATGGATGCAGAATATAGAATCTTTATTTCTAGGAAGTATTATTATATGCTTTTAACTATTCTGCAGTGACATTAACCATATGCCTTTGGATTTGAAACCAAAACCATTTTCTCACCAACATAGATGTATGGCAAATACAATGAAATAACCTTGATTTCACCCTCTGAAAGGAAGTAACGAGACTCACACCTTCTTTTTGCTTTGAGGTTTGACTGTTAAGCGGATGAAGGACATCAGTGTTTATTTTCACCTGTTTTTCTGCAGCATCCTGTTATGACATCACTGTCCTATCTATGGTGTGAAGGATAAAGAAGGTCATAGACTAGAAATGAACCTGACCTGAGAACAGATTTGCAATGATGTGAAAATATGAGTCACTATGACTCATTTGCTTCCTGACCTAAACAATTGTCTGGCTCTCCATATTTAATAGAGTTACCTGAACTCGATTCTCTGTTCATTTGTGTGACTTCATGGATTTCACCTTTCCTTTGCCAAGCATCAGCCAGAACATTTTACCGAAACATTAAGATGGATTCAAACCCTAGATATTTAGGACCACATAGATGAAAAATCTCTTTCGACTCTCTAATGTTATAGCTAAATTTTATGTTTTAATTGCAAAATGTTAAATTCTTTGGAATCCAGAAGATATTTATCATTGAACGAGGAAAACATATAGAAGAATTATTTGGGTAACTCAGTCTCACCATAGCCAAAGAGTCTGAGAAAGGGGGTTTCAAAATGAAACCGTAGGGGCTTCCCTGGTGGTGCAGTGGTTGAGAGTCCGCCTGCCGATGCAGGGGACATGGGTTCGTGCCCCGGTCCGGGAAGATCCCACATGCCGCGGAGCGGCTGGGCCCGTGAGCCATGACCGCTGAGCCTGCGCGTCAGGAGCCTGTGCTCCGCAATGGGAGAGGCCACAGCAGTGACAGGCCCATGTACCGCAGCAAAAAAAAAAAAAATGAAACTGAAACCTTATTTTTACTTTCTTGGTTTACCCTCTTTCTGCTCCCCGGGCTCATCTCTTCTTTGGACCAGTAAATGGTAGACTGTGGGAGCTCAGAGATGCTCTCTTCTAACACATTTCCACTTTCTGGGTCACTGCAGCCCAGAAAGGTGAAATGCCTTGTTTCAAGCTGCATTCAGGTCTGAGACCTCATTTGGCTTTATCACAGAATCCTGAACAGAGTTCAGTGAGCTCAGGGTAGCTTTGGCTTTGGGAGACCAGGGAATGTACCATTAGCAAATGGGAAAAAGCTTTCTGAATCAGAGAAAAAGCATTTCTACAGCCAATTAGACAAATCACCCTAAAGGGGAAACACATTTCTCCATTAAAGCCTGCCAGCATACAATATTTCCCAATTAGTTCAAAGAGCACAGTCACAGATGTGGGCCAAAATATGCTACCTCCTTCAGAAGTTCTCATATCGATGGTTAGGATCTCTTTAATTTTATGAATGAGTTTCACATTGTGTGGGGGGTATTTTTTTTCCTTTAAAAAGGAGAGACTTATAACTGGAGAAATTTGAACACAAATACACCCACTGAAAACGCACTGATAGCATAGCAGATGTTTCACACCAGAGTCTTAAGATGGGCAAAATAATAAATACAAGTCCAAACTGCTGGTGTTCCAGTTTGTAATACCTTGGACCGAAATCCCACCCAAAAAGCTAAATAAAATATCCTTTCTTCTGTGAATATGGTTACCATATTTAGGAAATAAAAATACAGGACACCCAGTTAAATTTGAATTTCAGATAAATAAAGAATCATCTTTTAGTATAAGTATGTTCCATGTAATTTGGGGGACATTTAAATTATTCTTAGTTTATTGGAAATTCAAATTTAACTTGACATTCTATATTTTACCCGGCAAGCCTATCTATGAGAGAATCAGGCTCCCTAGTTCAGAATGTATAAAGATATTCATAAAAAATAAACACAGGCACATACAAACTGCACTTCACACTTCTGAACGTTCCCAGGTGTGGGACTTGCTAACAGAGGACTGGTCACTGGGAGAACTGTGACCAGCCAGGATGTGGATTCCATCTAGAAATCCCAGAGGCTTGCACCTTGAGATAATCTGTGAGAGGAAAGACATCAAAGGGAAATGTGTTAGAGCAACGGTAGAAAAAATATTTTCTTGTCCACCTTTTTGCAAGTTTTTCTCTGCTGCCAAGTGGCCAGCTGGTACCTTTTTCTTTTTCTTTGGCCCAGGTCCATTTACAAGATCTACGTCATCAGGCAGGCACCCTCGGAGTTTGCCACAGTACATGTTGCAAATTAATTCCATGTGTTACAGAAGGGAGGGCTTCGTATTCTCATAAGACTTGTAGACTCCTGGAATGTTAGAGCTGAAAAAGCTCTACTGTTTATAAAATCATCTAATTTCTTTATATCACAGATGAGGTGGAGACTTGAGCCCAGGAAGCCTAAATCACTTGTCTGAGGCCTCACAGCAGGAGCCGGGACCAGTACCCCGAGTGATGACTTCAGGCTTAGGTCACCGTTTCATATCTCACCATAATCAGGTATTGTAATTGGGATTGACCATGTGTGACTGTGAATGAATGACAGTCCACTTGATTAATATTTCTAGCACTAAAGGCCCTCTCATCCTCTTGATCATTTTACTATATACCAATGGTACATAATGGCAGTGGTGGCTGCTACTACTGATGTAGTAAAGCCTAGTGGGTAGCGCATGGCCTTTGGACTCATGCAGACCTACTCAACTTCTGGCTGATCCCTTACTAGTAGTGAGGACTCGGGTAGGTTAGGAAAGCTCCCAACCTCTCAGAGCATCTCTTTATTCATCTGTGGTACCCACCTCAAGGGACTGTAGTGAGGATGACATAACATATGCAAATGGAGTTCTTAGCACAGGGCCAGGCACATGGTGAGCCCCTGATCCCTGATGAACATTGCCCACTGTTCTAAATCATGAATATAGAGGTAGGTCCTGTTTTCAAGCTCATATTCCAGCTAAATACAACACACATAGGCATCTCTACTTGGAAAGAAATGTTATAAAGTATTTCCTCTTAGATCGAGGCACAACATTTCACGAAATAAACGGATGATTTAGGCTAATTATCCAGCAAAGCCAAGGAAACAACCCCATCCTTATTGTTCAGAACTCAAGTCAAACCTGCAGAGCAGGCTCTACCAGTGTTTCGAGGAGTCCGGCCACATATTTCACATCTTCTCTTTCCCTCTAACGTCTCTGAAATATTCACATGTGGTGGGGCTGACTTTATTGGGACTATTTTAACAACTGTGTCCAATTACATCACTGGCTCATTTAAAGATGATTGAATATAGGAAAAGCAAAATTACAAAGTCAGCAGAATTTCTTTGTGGCAGTATCTCACCTGTCTTTCTCCAATCGTCTTTCACTTCTTCAGACCCTAAACATCCAGTCCCTTTTGGTAACTCTGATTCCTAAGAGCCCCAGCCCTGTCACCCTCATACACTCTGACAGAGCACTGGGGCCAAAATGACCTTTCCCTACACTATCCCCCTGCATGCCCACTAAATTTCCCATTTACTAAGTTGAGGGATCACGTAAAGCATTTTTTTTTCCTTTTTTTTTTTTTGCGGTACGCGGGCCTCTCACTGCTGTGGCCTCTCCTGTTGTGGAGCACAGGCTCCGGACGCGCAGGCTCAGCGGCCATGGCTCACAGGCCCAGCTGCTCCGCAGCATGTGGGATCCTCCCGAACCAGGGCACGAACCCGTGTCCCCTGCCTTGGCAGGCGGACTCTCAACCACTGCACCACCAGGGAAGCCCCACGTAAAGCATTTTGAAGAAAGAAAATTGAGCTATTTCAGTCCAAAGTGTTCCCAATTATTAGTCCAGTTAACTCAGCCAGATTTTTCACACTTTTAATGAAGCAGCTTTCAGCACAAAATGCAGTGGATTTGTCTGAGTTGAGATCTACTCTGAGGTAGGAATGGCTGAGTGAGAGAATTTTAAGTCATGTGACCCAAGGAGAGACACCCAAATGTCCCCACATTCTCCAGGCTTCAGGGATCACTCAGCTATTTAATACCAACTGACATGGAATGTGCCCTGTTCTCTACAGCCCTGGGATGTCAGCTTTCTTTGCATTGCATTTCTGCACCTCCTAAGGAACGGTGACATGTTGGACAAATCCCGTCCTGTAGTGATTTGTCAGTTTTTGCTCTAATCTGCTGCTCTGAACATCTTTGCCGGATTCCTCTTTCCACATTACAACCCTGCTCCAGGCTGCTGCCATTCTGCCTTATATGGCTAGGCACTACAGTATATATTGACTCAATATCCGCCCTGAGTTTTCCAAAGCACAATAAGCACCAGGTTAGGTATTTACAAAATTTACTAAGGCTTGACACTATCAGATGTGAATTGCAGTGCAAAAGAAAATAAGATTAAAAATCACTACTTAAAGACTCCAACCTCATACTCTTTCCAAAAATATTTCCTACCAGCTCTCTTTTAAGCCTCCCCACCCCATCCTATCCTTTGTATTGAGCTTCCCTGTGTTCCAGGATTTGGATCATCTACTGATTCTATAGGAATTATAGAGATGAACCAGTGAGATGTCTGCAAAAATCTTTCCCCAGTTGGTGCCAGACCCTATGGAATAAGATGGGCTGAGGGGTCAAAGGACATAGGAGTCAACCAGGAGAGAAACTGACTTTTGCCAGCTGAATTCTTCTCCAGAGATGTTCTAGGAAGACATTCCTTAGAATGATACTTGGCTCAGGAAGATAGGAGATCTCCTAGGATCCATTTCTGAAATGCATCCAATTGAGAAAAAAACAACAACCTCTTTCTCAGGTTTAACTTCTCCTCAGAGGGGCTGTCTATACCAGCCTCTGTTTCCTCTCATTTCTCCCCTTTTTCATTATTCTCAGAGACAAGTACACATTCATTGATTTATTCGTTCATTCAACAATTATTTACCAAGTACTTATTGCATGTCAGGTGCATTGTTAGTTGTTAGGGAGGAAGGAATGAAGTAGCATCCTTGGTCCTTCCCTAATGGAGCCTCAGTTAGCAGAAAAGTTAGGCAATATATAACTAGAAGCAACTCTTCAATATATAAATTGCAAACTGCTGTAAAGGAAAAGGCTCTCTGAGAGTAGTTGGAGGGCTGCCCTTTAGATAGGGGACAGGAAAAAACCTTATGACCAGGAGGTATTTAATCTGAGAAAGAAGGATAAGAAAGAACCAGCTGGGCTTCCCTGGTGGTGCAGTGGTAGAGAGTCCGCCTGCCGATGCAGGGGACACGGGTTCGTGCCCTGGTCCGGGAAGATCCCACATGCCGCGGAGCGGCTGGGCCCGTGAGCCATGGCCGCTGAGCCTGCGCGTCCGGAGCCTGTGCTCCGCAACGGGAGAGGCCACAACAGTGAGAGGCCCGCCTACCGCAAAAAAAAAGAAAAAAAGAAAGAAAGAACCAGACATGTGAAGAGAGTGTATAGGGGTGGGTGTGAGTATGGAGTGGGAGTGAGGAAGAAAGAAGAGGAAAAACATTTATACCAATGGAACAGCCTGTGTAAAAGGCCTTAAGGGCTTTTAAAGAAACGGTGGAGGTTGAGGGGTAGATTTGGGGGTGGGGAAGGGAACCTAGGACGCCTGGGTTACAGTGAAGCAGAGGTTGGAAGAGTTACAAGGGACCACTTTTAAGGGCATTCATTGTAAGCCTCAGTAATGAGTTTCCGTTTTATTTTAAATATGAAGGGAAGATCGTGAAGAAGGGGAGTGCAATGATCACGGTTATGGTTTCTTAAAGATCACTCTGTAGAGATAAGGAATTGGCAAAAGTGGAAGTGTGGAGATAAGTTATTGGAGTCGTCCAGGTTATTGGTGATCATGGTGAGAACAGTGGAGATGGAGAAAAGGGAAAAGAGTCAAGAAAAATTATGGAGGAAGAATCGTCATGACTTGATGAACATTTAGATATAGAGCAGAAGGAATCAGTGACTCCCAGAGGGTCACAAAGGAGCCTTCTGGTATCTTGAAAATGACCACCAGTGTGTTCATAAGTCGAGATTTCTTGAACTGTATGCTTCAAACACATGCATACATTTTATGCTCTTTATGATCAGTAGACTATACTTGAATACAAATGTTTACATAAGGTTTCTGGCTTGGCAGCTGTGGGGATAGCAGCATCCTTTTCTCAGCTGGGGATGCCCAGAGTAGGACAGGTTTCAGTGGGAGTTGGGGGAGGAATCAAGAGAGCCCTTGGGGGTTGTGGACCTGAGACCCCTGAGAGTCGCCCATGTGGACACAGCACATGGGCAGCTGTATTTGTGCTTCTAGAACTTAGAAGGGAGACCTGGACTAAAAATTATGGACTCTTCTCATTTTCAGAATTTTACTGCTACATTCTGAGGAAAGTCAGATAGGAAATAATAAACACACCTTCTGAAAAAAAAATTGTAGAAAGTTAAACATGTTCATAAAATATTACGAAGTTTTTTACACAGACCGTTTCTGGTTTCTATTGAAATTCCAAAGGTCTGATGGTAACCAGAAGCCCTATAGGGTTTTCACTTTATGTAACATCTCTGAAATTCTGGCAGCAGAGAAAATACACATACGGATGATTTTTTTTAATTATGATTGGCCTAGGTTTTATTATTCTTCAAAACCTTTCACAAAACCACAGTGCAACTGTTTGTATATATATGATTTTGAAGTGGTTGTTAATATACAGGCCAGACATCATGACACTGAGGCTTTCCAAAATTTTGGGAAAAAATAATCAGGAAGAAACATTCAAAGTAAGCATTTTTAAAGACCTAAAGGAAATGGTAAATCACCATGTCTACTTTGTTAGTTGAATACATGCTAGTTATCAATCACTGGCAGCGTATCTGCCATATCTCCTAAATTCACACCTCCTTCTTCTGAGCTTGGAGTTGTAACATGGGCAATTGAAGTTATCCAGATAATAAAAAATGTTTAAATCACCGTATGAATGAATCAGCCAGGCATTACCCCTGAAATTAACAAAATTATTATTATTTTGATTATATATTACTCTGCATCACTGATCCTTTCAAGATGAGTGGATTTTAGATGATACAAGGAAAACAAATATAAAAGTAGAGATGTACTTTTGTCTTTACACACACACAAACAACTTTTACTACTGACATGCAAATGCAACCATTATGGGCTGATGTTTACTATAAAGAGTAGTTAAGAAATATAAACCCTGCTAGGAATTTGCTCCGTGAAGAAATATGTTTAGTAAGAGATCTGTCACCCACTGAACAGAGTACACTTCAAATCCACAGGTTATTACAATTATTTCAGAATGGCAAACTGCATGAGAGTCAAACACATTTAAGCTGCCTTCACCTCAATCATGGTGCGAGCCATGTGGTGAGTTCTGTGGGGCTGGGAGAATCATTTTCTGGCCCATCATCATCCAGTTTACACCAAGTCACTGGAGATAAAAAAACATTTTGAAACTCTTACATTCCAATAAATTATACAAATTATCTGTCAAAAGCAAGTTTGAGAGATTGGTTCAAGATGGCAGAATAGAGGACGTGTGCTCACTCCCTCTTGCGAGAGCACCGGAATCACAACTAACTGCTGAACAATCATCGGCAGGAAGACACTGGAACTCACCAAAAAAGATACCCCACATCCAAAGACAAAGGAGAAGCCACAATGAGATGGTAGTAGGGGCACAATCACAGTAAAATCAAATCCCATACCTGATGGGTGGGTGACTCACAAGCTGGAAAGCAGTTATACCACAGAAGTCCACCGACTGGAATGAAGGTTCTGAGCCTCACATCAGGCTTCCTAACCTGGGGGTCTGGCAATGGGAGGAGGAATTCCTAGCAAACCAGACTTTGAAGGGTAGTGGGATATGACTGCAGGACTTCGACAGGACTGGGGGAAACAGAGACTTCACTCTTGGAGGACACACACAAAGTAGTGTGCGCATGGGGACCCAGGGGAAGGAGCAGTGACCCAAGGGGAGACTGAACCAGACCTACCAGCTAGTGTTGGAGGGTCTCCTGCAGAGGCAGGGAGTGGCTGTGTCTCACCATGAGGACAAGGACACTGGCAGCAGAAGTTCTGGGAAGTACTACTTGATGTGAGCCCTACCAGAGTCCGCCATTAGCCCCACCAAAGAGCCTGTAGTCTCCAGTGCTGGGTCGTCTCAGGCCAAACAACCAACAGGGAGGGAACCCAGCCCCACCCATCAGCAGCCAAGTGGATTAAAGTTTTACTGAGCCCTGCCCACCAGAGCAACACCCAGCTCTACCCACCACCAATCCCTTCCATAAGGAAGCTTGCATAAGCCTCTTAGATAGCCTCATTCACCAGAGGGCAGACAGGGAAAACAAGAAGAACTACAATCCTGCAGTCTGTGGAACAGAAACCACATTCACAGAAAGACAGACAAAATGAAAAGGCAGAGGACTTTGTACCAAATGAAGGAAAAAGATAAAACCCAGAAAGACAACTAAATGAAGTGGGGATAGGCAACCTTCCAGAAAAAGAATTCAGAATAATGATAGTGAAGATGATCCAGGACCTTGGAAAAAGAATGGAGGCAAAGATCGAGAAGATGCAAGAAATGTTTAACAAAGACCTAGAAGCATTAAAGAACAAACCCTAGAAGAATTAAAGAACAAACAAACAGAGATGAACAGTACAATAACTGAAGTGAAAACTACACTAGAAGGAGTCAATAGCAGAATAACTGAGGCAGAAGAACGGATAAGTGACCTGGAAGACAGAATGGTGGAATTCACTGCTGCGGTACAGAATAAAGAAAAAAAAATGAAAAGAAATGAAGACAGCCTAAAAGACCTCTGGGACCAACATTCGCATTATAGGGGTCTCAGAAGGAGAAAGGACCTGAGAAAATATTTGAAGAGATTAGAGTCGAAAATTTCCCTAACATGGGAAAGGAAATAGCCACCCAAGTCCAGGAAGCACAGAGAGTCCAAGGTAGGATAAACCCAAGGAGAAACATGCCAAGACATATAGTAATCAAATTGACAAAAATTAAAGACAAATAAAAATTATTGAAAGCAGCAAGGGAAAAATGACAACATACAAGGGAACTCCCATAACGTTAACAGCTGATTTCTCAGCAGAAACTCTACAAGCCAGAAGGGAGTGGCAGGATATATTTAAAGTGATGAAAGGGAAGAACCTACAGCCAAGATTACTCTACCTGGCAAGGATCTCATTCAAATGAGATGGGGAAATCAAAAGCTTTACAGAAAGGAAAAGCTAAGAGAATTCAGCACCACCAAACCAGCTCTACAACAAATGCTAAAGGAACTTCTCTAAGTGGGAAACACAAGAGAAGAAAAGACCTACAAAACAAACCCATAACAATTAAGAAAATGGTAATAGGAACATACATATCGATAGTTACCTTAAACGTGAATGGATTAAATGCTCTAACCAAAAGACACAGGCTCACTGAATGGATACAAACACAAGACCCATATATATGCTGTCTACAAGAGACCCACTTCAGACCTAGGGACACATACAGACTGAAAGTGAGGGGATGGAAAAAGATATTCCATGCAAATGGAAATCAAAAGAGAGCTGGAGTAGCAATACTCATATCAGATAAAATAGACTTTAAAATAAAGAATGTTACAAGAGACAAGGAAGGACACTACATAATGATCAAGGGATCAATCCAAGAAGAAGTTATAACAATTATAAATATATATGCACCCAACATAGGAGCACCTCAATACATAAGGCAACTGCTAACAGCTCTAAAAGAGGAAATCGACAGTAACACAATTATAATGAGGGACTATAACACCTCACTTACACCAATGGACAGATCATCCAGACAGAAAATGAATAAGGAAACACAAGCTTTAAGTGACAAAATAGACCGGATAGATCTAATTGATATTTATAGGACATTCCATCCAAAACCAGCAGATTACACTTTCTTCTCAAGTGCACATGGAACATTCTCCATGACAGATCACATCTTAGGTCATAAATCAAGCCTTGGTAAATTTAAGAAAACAGAGATCATATCAGGCATCTTTTCCAACCACAATGCTATGAGATTAGAAATCAATTACAGGGGGAAAAAATGTAAAAAACACAAACACATGGAGACTAAACAATATGTTACTAAATAACCAAGAGATCACTGAAGAAATCAAAGAGGAAATGAAAAAATACCTAGAGACAAATGACAAGGAAAACAGGAAGATCCAAAACCTATGGGATGCAGCAAAAGCAGTTTTAAGAGGGAAGTTTATAGCAATACAAGCCTACCTCAAGAAACAAGAAAAATCTCAAGTAAACAATCTAAACTTACACCTAAAGGAACTATAGAAAGAACAAACAAAACCCAAAGTTAGTGAAGGAAAGAAATCATAAAGATCAGAACAGAAATAAATGAAATAGAAACAAACAAAACAATAGCAAAGATCAGTAAAACTAAAAGCTAGTTCTTTGAGAAGATAAACAAAATTGATAAACCATTAGCCTGACTCATCAAGAAAAAGGGGGAGAGGACTCAAATCAATAAAATTAGAAATGAAAAAGGAGAAGTTACAATGGACACCGCAGAAATACAAAGCATCATAAGAGACGCCTACAAGCAACTCTATGCCAATAAAATGGACAAATTCTCGGAAAGGTAGAACCTTCCAAGACTGAATCAGGAAGAAATAGAAAATATGAATAGGCCAATCCAAGCAATGAAATTGAAACTGTGATTAAAAATCTTCCAACAAACAAAAGCCCAGGACCAGATGGCTTCACAGGCAAATTCTATCAAATATTTAGAGAAGAGCTAACACCCATCCGTCTCAAACTTTTCCAAAAAATTGCAAAGGAAGGAACACTCCCAAACTCATTCTACAAGGCCACCATCACCCTGATACCAAAACCAGACAAAGATACTACAAAAAAAGAAAATTACAGATCAATATCACTGATGAATATAGATGCAAAAATCCTCAACAAAATACTAGCAAACAGAATCCAACAACACATTAAAAGGATCATATACCATGATCAAGTGGGATTTATCCTAGGGATGCAAGGAGTCTTCAATGTATGAAAATCAATCAATGTGATACACCATATTAACAAATTGAAGAATAAGAACCATACGATCATCTCAATAGATGCAGAAAAAACTTCTGACAAAATTCAACACCCAGTTATGATAAAAACTCTCCAGAAAATGGGCATAGAGGGAACGTACCTCAACATAATAAAGGCTCTATATGGCAAACCCACAGCAAACATCATTCTCAATGGTGAAGAACTGAAGGCATTTCCTGTAAGATCAGGAACATGACAAGGATATCCACTCTCGCCACTATTTTTCAACATAGTTATGGAAGTCCTAGTCACAGCAATCAGAGAAGAAAAAGAAATAAAAGGAATACAAATTGGAAAAGAAGAAGTAAAACCGTCACTGTTTGCAGATGACATGATACTATACATAGAGAATCCTAAAGATGCCACCAGAAAACTACTAGAGCTAATTAATGAATTTGGTAAAGTTTCAGGATACAAAATTCATGCACAGAAATCACTTGAATTCCTATACACTAACAACGAAAGATCAGAAAGAGAAATTAAGGAAACAATCCCATTCCCCACTGCAACAAAAAGAATAAAATACCTAGGAATAAACCTACCTAAGGAGGTAAAAGACCTGAACTCAGAAAAGTATAAGACACATATGAAAGAAATCAAAGATGACACACACAGATGGAGAGATATACCATGTTCTTGGAATGGAAGAATCAATATTGTGAAAATGACTCTACTACCCAAAGCAATCTACAGATTCAATGCAATCCCTATCAAATTACCAGTGGCATTTTTTACAGAACTAGAACAAAAAATCTTAAAATTTGTATGGAGACACATAAGACCCCGAATAGCCAAAGCAATCTTGAGAACGAAAAATGGAGCTGGAGGAATCAGGCTCCCTGACTTCAGACTATACTACAAAGCTACAGTAATAAAGACAGTATGGTACTGGCACAAAAACAGAAAGATAGATCAATGGAACAGGATAGAAATCCCAGAGATAAACCCACGCACATATGGACACCTTATCTTTGATAAAGGAGGCAAGAATATACAGTGGAGAAAAGACAGACTCTTCAATAAGTGGTGCTGGGAAAACTGGACAGCTACACAGAAAAGAATGAAATTAGAACACTTCCTAACACCATACACAAAAATAAACTCAAAATGGATTAAAGACCTAAATATAAGGCCAGACACTATCAAGCTCTTAGAGGAAAACATAGGCCGAACACTCTATGACATAAATCACAGCAAGATCCTTTTTGACCCACCTCCTAGAGAAATGGAAATAAAACCAAAAATAAACAAATGGGACCTAATGAAACTTCAAAGCTTTTGCACAGCAAAGGAAACCATAAACCAGACGAAAAGACAACCCTCAGAATGGGAGAAAATATCTGCAAATGAGTCAACTGACAAAGGATTAATCTCCAAAATATATAAACAGCTCATGCAGCTCAATATTAAAAAAACAAGCAACCCAATCCAAAAATGAGCAGAAGACCTAAACAGACATTTCTCCAAAGAAGACATACAGATGGCCATGAAGCACATGCAAAGCTGCTCAACATCACTAATTATTAGAGAAATGCAAGTCAAAACTGCAATGAGGTATCACCTCACAGCAGTTAGGATGGGCATCATCAGAAAATCTACAAATAACAAATGCTGGCGAGAGTGTGGAGAAAAGGGAACGCTCTTGCACTGTTGTTGGGAATGTAAATTGATACAGCCACTATGGAGAACAGTATGGAGGTTCCTTAAAAAACTAAAAATAGAACTACCATATGACCCAGAAATCCCACTCCTGGGCATATACCCAGAGAAAACCATGATTCAAAAAGACACATGCACCCGAATGTTCATTGCAGCACTATTTACAATAGCCAGGTCACGGAAGCGACCTAAATGCCCATCGACAGACAAATGGATAAAGAATATGTGGTACATATATACAATGGAATATTACTCAGCCATAAAAGGGAATGAAATTTGTTCATTTGTAGAGACGTGGATGAATCTAGAGACTGTCATACTGAGTGAAGTCAGAAAGAGAAAAACAAATATCGTATATTATCGCATATGTGTGGAACCTAGAAAACTGGTACAGATGAACCGGTTTGCAGGGCAGAAATAGAAACACAGATGTAGAGAACAAACGTATGGACACCGAGGGAGGAAAGTGCCGGGGCAGGGACTGGTGGTGGTGGGATGAACTGGGAGATTGGGGTTGACATATATATACACTAATATGTATAAAATGGATTAATAAGAACCTGCTGTATAAAAAATAAATAAAGGGCTTCCCTGGTGGCGCAGTGGTTAAGAATCTGCCTGCCGATGCAGGGGGCACGGGTTTGAGCCCTGGTCTGGGAAGATCCCACATGCCGCGGAGCAACTGGGCCCGTGAGCCACAACTGCTGAGCCTGTGCGTCTGGAGCCTGTGCTCCGCAACAAGAGAGGCCGCAACAGTGAGAGGCCCGCGCACCGCAATGAAGAGTGGCCCCCGCTCGCCACAACTAGAGAAAGCCCTCGCACAGAAACGAAGACCCAGCACAGCCATAAATAAATAAATAAATAAATTTAAAAAAAAAAAAATAAAAGTTTAAAAATAAATAAATAAATAAATAAAATAAAATTAAAAAAAAAACAAGTTTGAGTTACTAGGCACCAGTGCTGGGCAAAGCACCCAGGGGCACAAACCAAGAGCCACTGACAGTAAAGACAGAAAGAATGCAGGGCAGAAATTCAACAGGAAAAGACACAAGTGCCATATGGACCTATAGCGCTAACGTGGCTGCCATTTCATATGCACAGCCGTGTCGTGTGCACCCTTTAAAAAAAGACAGTCCAGACTCTTTTAGAGAACAAGGGCAAAAAAATGTAGATAATGCCTAGCACGAATGAGGGATCACAATGTTAAAGTGATGATAAAGAGGTAATAAGCATTTATATTCTAAATACAAAAGCTACTAGAGTTCTAAGAGAGAGTATGAAACTAAAAGCAGCCAAAGGATAAAGAATCAGCTTATTGGTGGGAAACAGAAGAACATGCTAACGTTTAGCAGCTGCACAGAAATCAGTGCGGCGTAGGAAGGGCTGAGCAGTGAGCTGGAAACCAGACTCCTGAGGGTTGACTCCAGACTCAGCCCCTTTCTAACTGTGTAGCTGTGGGCAAACTCAGGCACCTCTCTATGCCTTGGTTTTCTGGTCTGTAAAATAATAATAATAATGGGACCTTTCTAATAATAATAAGGTTCTCTTGAGATTAAATGAGTAAAATCTTATAAAGCACTTAAAACAATGCTTGTTAAAGAAGTAGGCACTTAGTAAATGATCGATATTGTTATTTGGGGCCAATTAAAACAATTAGCTCAATAGCAAGTTTTTCTGTAGACATTATTCCAGGGACTTATTTCATGTTTTGCAAGAAGGCAAGAGAAGCAATTTATAAGTTTGTCCATGTCATCACTTACTTTGATTTCTACTGAGAAGTAAGGGTGAGTGGATCACCTGAGACAGCCTTGTTCCTTCCCTCTGTTAACTGAACTTGAGGGAAATCTGTGGCCCTGTCTTTGCTGTCTCAGTTTGGAACTTAGATACTAGGTATACACAAATATTTAGTCTATGAGTATTTTTATAAATCATGTGCCAGGCTATGTGTTGGGGGTACAAAGTGCAATAAACTGGGTCCCTGACCTCAGGCTCTTACAGTAAGTTGTGCAGCCACCTTGTGAGACTTAGGCTGCTTGACACATAGTTCATGCTCAATAAACAAGATTGCTTTCCAGTCTCATCCCCACAAACTGTGAAAGCTCTCTTGGACGTACCTTGGATTCTCCAGCACTTCACAGTTGGAACACAGGAAAAGCAAACCAGGATTTTCCAGTATTCATTCTAATTTTCAAGCCCCATTACTTACTGGTTTCATGAATTGAAAAAAAAATGCTATTTTTCCATTGTATTAATGACTTCCTTTGGTGGTTCCCCACATAGAGAGGAAATGAGATGAGTCTGTGACCTATTATGTCATTTCATGGCTATTTTTTGCTTATATGAGATTGTTCCCCATTGAACAATTGCCTATCTAACTACAACCAACTCATGTCATGAGGTTTCCTCCACTAGCCTTTAACATTTGCACAATGTCAGATAGATTTTGTGATTAAAGACTTTTGCTAATATGGATAATGAATCTAGTTCATAATAGAAAATGATAATTTATAGTCCTGTAAAACTCACTTCTACAAGGCAGAAAACAAAATTTAGAAATGTAAGTAGAAATCATATTGTAAAATGTCTTTGCTGTCTCAACTGGAACTAATATTTCATATTATTAGAATAGTAAAGAATTTCTGTTCACATTCATTTGTCCATTTCAGAATATTACAGATGTTTGCTACTCTATAGCTTAAAATTAAAACTACACACTTTTTCAACAAAGAACATTGCAAAGAATAATTCAAATGAGAAGTGAGTGAATATTGATTACTGAAGGAAATATTTTCTCTATTCTAACATTGTATATGTTAGGTATTTTAAATTATAAAAAGTCTTAACTTTTATACCAAATTAATATTGTTGTGAAAAATCCTCAAAAAAAGTGAATTTATTTTTGGAATGGAGTTTGGTCACCCATAGTAAAACCATCATCCCTGACCTTCTATTTTCTTATGTCCATTCATATTTTTGGACCCTCTATAATTCATTCATTTATTCATTAATTCAACAGGTATATTTATTGAGTGCCTACCTTGAACACTGCAGTGGTATCAGAGTTGCAGAGGAGAATGAGATAGATGAAATATTTGTCCCTCTGGAGCTGGTATCACCTAGTTCCCAAAACACTGTCCTAAATTCCATGGGAAACACAAAGATTCCTTTGCACTGAAGGCTGGTAAAGAATAGTCAAGGTAAAAGCTTTGACAAACATTTTATAGCAATATAATAAAAAGAAAAGTGATTTTTAATAGAAACACTCTTCATTGACCTGTTATACATTAAGTCATGAGCTAAACATTTTATATACATTATTTTACTTAACAGCTTCAAAATCTGATGCGTTACACCGTAATTATTCCCATTTAACATATAAAGAAAATGTGTTTTGCTTTGCGCCCAAAGCCACACAGCTCTTAAATGAGCACAGATTTCAACACAAATCTGAGTCCCAATATGTGTTCTTAAACACTATGCTCAATAAATTCTCGCTGATACAAAAGATTGTTACAGCACCATAAATTGCTAGGAAATAAAGGAGGCCATCTAGATTAAGGGCTGGTGAGATATTGAAAAAACAATAACAGTTCAGAAGTTCTCTATTAGAAAGTCTAGCTACAAGCTGTCAAATTAGCATTTGCACAAGGAACTAAGGGTGGTGCAATGCAATCTTACAAATACACGTGACGGTAATGCTTAACACATGGGGAAGTTGGGTGGCCCAAAGACAAAGCATTGTTCAAGGACAAGAAGAGGATGCAGCTTTCCCAAGCTCTGTTTCACCTTGATTTTTGCTATTCCATTGGCCTGTTTTGAGAAATTCAAAGATCATCTGATTAGAGAGTTGTTCCTCCGTCTGTTTCCAGGCACTTCCCATCATGTATGTGTAGCTGACCCCTGTTCCCTGTCTAAGGAAAGTAGTATGAAAATAGTGTCATTCTTTCCAAGTCTTGGAGAAGAATGCCAAACAAAGAGGTCAGTAACCCAAAGGGCATGAGACAACCTTGGCACAAACAGCAGGTGCTTCATGAGCCCATGATAGCTGGATTCCATCTCAAGGACTGCATTCTTCAAGACGTCTGAATACTCACGTCCTGATAGACTGTAAATACAGGAGATTTCTATTTTGTCTATCTTTAATAAGTTTCCTGATAAAGTCAACTAAAATTCTGGATAATTTGAAAACAAACAAACAAAAAAACCTTCTGAGTCATCATGAAACTAGAAAGCTATGGGCTTCCAAACCAAAGAGGAAACTGGGAATCCTGGAAGTTAAACAAGCACCAAAGTTGGCTTTTACTCTAGGGCTGGAACTGGGAGATGTGGAGCTTTGGTTCTGATGGCTGCATAGAGAACAAAGATTGAGAGATAAGGCTTAGGGCTGAGATTTTCCTCTTGCCTCCCAGACTATTGCTGTGGGTATTTAGAGGGTTCCTGGTGTGCTTCTCTTATTGCTCCCTTCCCCAGACAAGTCAGAGCTACAATTAAATGGCAAAGAGGAGAGTGCGGAGAACAGCAGATATGGATCTGGCACTTGCCCTTCCCTTCCTCTCATCTAGATGGTCTAAGAAGCCACCTAGACCTGCCCTCTTCTCACCCAATCTTAGGGTCCCACAGGAGTGAATCATACTTTCTGCTAAGCGTACCACTAAGTCACAGAGCACATGCTTGACCCTAACAGCAAGAACGATGGCCTATGGAAGTCGAGAACGCAGTCCTGCACCACGATCTGCTCTTGTCCTCCTAAGATCCCAGAGACAAGCCTGGGTGCCAGTCTTTTATAGATGAGAACAAGGGTGGCCACCTGGAAGGTGTGCTGGTGACTAAGTTTATCTGTACACCCGGCAGTGTTCACACCACAGTCTGTTTCCCCAGGCCACACCCTCAGATTCCTGGCAGGGTTACTTTGTGGGACTTCTGTAATTGGCTCTAGCCCTCACTCTAAGTCTTTGGACTCTCTCTAGGTAACTACAGATGGGGTGGTAGAACCAGAGGCCACCAATAACACTAAGTGCTACCACTTACCAACTCTGGGCTGACACTGCTAGGTCCTCACCACATGTCATAGGTACTATCACCCCCATTTTATTGATGTCTCAACTGAGGCGTAGAGGGGTCTAGGAACCCACCCAAGTTGCACAGCTAATACGTGAGTAAGTCAGAATGCTACAGCTTGCACTCTAGTGCTACCACACAGCCTCTGCCAGACCGGCTTCCCCCGACTCTCAGCTGCTCTGCTCAGGAACTGGCATCAGTGCCTCCTGGAAGCTGTGAGTGGTGGCTGCTCCTGCTGTCAGCATCTCCAATAACCCACCTCTGTCCAGCGATGGCAGAGCAATACTTAGCAACCCTCTGTCTCAAGCCAGGACTTTTAGTCCAGCAGGCTGAAACATTTCAAATGCTTTAGAGAAATGGGATTTTTTTTTTTAGATTTTTTTGATGTGAACCATTTTTTAAGTGTTTATTGAATTTCTTACAATATTGCTTCTGTTTTACGTTTTGGTTTTTTGGACGTGAGGCATGTGGGATCTTAGCTCCCCTACCAGGGATCGAACCCTCACCCCCTGCATTGGAAGGCGAAATCCCAACCACTGGATGGCCAGGGAAGTCCCAGAAATGGGATTAAAATTCTGAAGTTATATTGTTTCCATTTTGTTATTTGTTTAGCAGTTTGAATATCTTATAAAAACAGCCCAGTTACAATGATCACAGGGAAAAATATTTTTTTCCTCTAATTGAATAAGCAAGACATATGGTGAGGTCAGTCATCTCTAGGGCTGTACGCTCTCCCAGACAGAGATTTCTCATGATTCACAGGACTGTTGCTGAATGTCCTTGGGGGCTTATAGATAAATCACTTCTTTTCTGATTGTGTTGATATTCAGCTGTTACTGAGCAGGTCAATTCTTTGGTTTCGTGAGGTCGTGGCATACATTTCTGGAAACTCACTCATTTTCACCAATTGCCTTTTCTCAAAACACGTGAAACTGGCTTGAACAAAAAATATTGAGTTGTGTTCGGGGAAAGTGCTACAAAAGGTGAACTGATGATCCTGCGAAAACTGCTTGTCACCTACTGTGAGTTTTCATATCATGCCATGAAGAATAAAGTAACTGCCAGGGGTGTCTCAGATGAAGTGTCAAAAGTGTCTGATTTAATTGTTAGCGTGAGGATTTAAGATGCTGTTTCTCCCCGGTGCTAATGCCTCTCATTGATTCGGGAGCATTTCCATTTGTTGTTTAACAGAAACAGCCACAGTATTTATAGCCTTATCACTCTAGAAGGGAAGCATTTGCAATTTGCACATTCAATTTTGACTCCTAGACTTCTTTTTCTTTAAATATCCTTCAAGTGTGTGTCAGACTGCAATTCAATGAATACTTTGTAAGCGGTCGCACAGAGCAGTTCTCATGCCATAGGCAAACACTTCAGAAGGATCTCCAGAATCCTTTGCTAATCGAAATCAACTGATGAGCCCCAGTTAGACCCAACCCCATCATAGGCGGGACATGTGGGTCCATTGGTGTGTGTGTTCATGGGTGTGTGCCTGCATCCTACAGCTGGGGTCATCTCTTATGGCAGATTGTATTGCCTCTAAATGGTCACATCAGTATGTATTTACCTCCCATTCCACGTGCTTTCCTTATGATGAAATGTTAGCATACCTCCATCAAGATGTGGACTTTTTGTTTTCTCCTTTTGAACTTGAAGGGATCTTTGTAAATTCTTTGACCGATAAAATGTAGTAGAAATGGTGCTGCATGACGTCGGAGGTTAAGTCAAAAAAGGCAACACATATTTTGCCTCTCTTTCTCCCTCCCTCTCTCTCTCTCTGCTGCCCTTGGAACTCAGCCACCATGTTATCAAGAAGCCCAGGCAGCATGGAAAGGCCACAGTGGATGGATGTTCCGGCCAAAACCCCAGCTAAACACGAGCCAGTACCTAACGGCAACTTCTATGAGACCCTGAGGCAGAATCAATCAGCACGTCACCCCCTAACCCACAAACACTGTGAGAGATAATGTATGGTTATTGTTATTTTAAGCCATCACATTTTGGGGAAAATGTGCTGTGATGTAATAGGTAACTAAAACTTACCCATTTCTCATTTTCCTTGATTTGGAGATCCATCAGTTTGAAAATACCTTTTTCCTACTTTGGAATTACAAATACTTAAGCAATAATTCCAAATGGAATTTTTGTTATCAATGGACTTGTTAAAAATAATAATTAACAACACCAAGAGTAAACCATAATGTAAAGTATCAACTTCGGGTGGTTATGATGTGTCAGTGTAGGGTCAACAGTTGTGACAGATGTACCTGTCAGATGGGGATATTGATATGGAGGAGGCTATGCATGAGTGAGGGCAGGAAGTATATGGGAAATCTCTGTATCTTTCCCTCAATTTTACTCTGAACCTTAAATTCTCTAAAAAGATAGTCTTCATAAAAAAAACCCCCACATAAACACTAAATTAATAATAATAATTGCAAAAGTTAACAATTAATGAGGACACGCTATATACTGGGCATTGCTCTAAGCACTTAATACATATCAACATCTGAATCCTTGAAATAAACCTATGAGGTGAGCACAGTTAACTACTAGGCTACACTACCATGAGAACTTACAGAACATCCAGGATACCCAACAGCCCTTCATGCTCTGGGATGGGAAACATAGGCCCCAGGCTTGAGTGAAGCTGGGACGTAGGGAGGCCTGGCTGTTAGGTAGGCAAAGAAGAAAAAAACAAACCCTTCCTTCCTTCATTCATTCAGCAAGTATTTGCTGAGCCACCTGCACGTGCTAAGCCTTGTTCCAGGAGCTGGGGAGACAGCAGTGAACAAAGTGGGAAAACACGCCCTCGTGGAGCTGACCAACCAGTGTCCAAGGCCCTGTCTCTTCTAGTTTCACAGAGTGACCGCAGCAGATCCCACGGCGCCCTCCACGCTGGTCCCTCCTGTTCTGTTGAGTCATCACAGACATTGAAAAGGAGCCAGTTATGGATGTGTTCAGGGTCACAAGCACATTCTCTACTCTTCCCTAACTCTAAGTAGAAGAGCACGACTCATGGAAGCAAAGCCAGGGAGAAAGAGGACATTTCAATATCAAATCAATACAAACTCAATTTTTTTAAAAAGAAAAAGGAGACTTTGGTAATCATTTCTGATGGGAAGGAGGGAGACAATCATGGAGCACAGGAAACTCTGAGCATGGAAGCAGCACACCTGAGTGGGGACTTAGTCCAGTCAAGCCTGGGGACACCGGAAGCCCCAGGGGCTAGGTTAGAAGAGGAGATGGGAAGGAGTCCAAAGGAATATTTTGCTTGTAAATTATGCTCAGAGTCAACCCTGATGGAGACACTAAGGGCTACAGAAATCA
Source organism: Neophocaena asiaeorientalis asiaeorientalis (assembly GCF_003031525.2). NCBI lineage: Eukaryota > Metazoa > Chordata > Mammalia > Artiodactyla > Phocoenidae > Neophocaena > Neophocaena asiaeorientalis. The sequence goes on along the minus strand of NW_020174372.1, from coordinate 640,253 downwards.
CCACCATTTCCAAGTCACACCAAAGCTTATACAGAAGAGCTGGTTCATATGAAAAATTGCCCGCAATTTCTGTTCCACTGAGTTCTGAGGATTTGTAAGAGGAAGAATGAAGCTACGAAGCTACCTAACTTCTCTCTAAGAGGATTCGATGGACTGCTCACCCGAGGCAAACCGCAGATTTTGCAGAGCACTAGAAAATTGTAACTGCAGATGGACTCCTCTAGCTAAATAGGATGCTTGTGGAGAGCCCTTCCCTGGGCCCCTGGGGAGAGAGCCTGGCCAAACAATTGTAGGTGCTTCATTATACAGAAGCCCAAGCCAGCAAGGCAGCTTGTGAGGAAAAGACTAGAAGCTCTGCCTGGGACCTAAGGACTTCCCAACAAACCTGCAATGCAAGTGCATGGCCAGGAGTTGGCTAGTTCGAACGCCAGCTTGGGACTCAGTGGATTTCTCTGGTGTCTTGTGAGAAACAGTGATCTTCCCTTCATGCAATCACTTGGTTAAAAATCTCACTTCATTAGCTCTGGAACTCTATTAAAATCTCTGAGATTTTTGGCAGTCTTTCATCACATCTATGGCTAAGAGGAAGCAAATAAAGTCTGGGAATCTTGATATATACTCCTGTTATTTCTTCACTGAAGAGTTCCTAAGACAAACTTGCTCTCTGCAATTTTTTCAAACCTCTTCAGATGACAAAGGTAAAAGTGTCATTTATATAAAAATTACCCAAACTAAAGCTTGTTTAAGTGGAGAAAAAAATTACAAAGAGAGTGACCTGTATTTTGAACACATGTACCCCAAATAAAAAGTGCTAAGAGTTTAAAATCAAGAATCTTAAAGTGTATTTAGTGTCATATATGGAATACGTTTAAAATTTGAAAACAAAACAAAAATACCCTTTCTTTCTCTTAGTATCTATTTCAGGCTTCTTTTGCCCCAAATTACTTGCGAAGCAGAGGAATGTAAGGAAATAAACAGTGCTTCATCTGACCCCCAGGAGGAAACCAAACCTTCTGGGCTCAGCTCTCTACTTGAGCAGTCTGCACCTGAGAAGGACAAGCTGCTTTCTCTTCTTTTCTCTGATAAAAGAATACTCAGCTGTCTTTGAATGGAAGCAGAATCCTTACCTACATAGTGAAATGTAACTTTAAAGAAAATAAATGAAGATACTCCTTGGAAGGCATAAGGTTATATGAATAGGTAATTTTTTTTCTGAAATGAGATATAACAGAAAAATTAAAAACCTCTGTGCAAAAGCAAAACAACCTCAACAGAGCAAGAAAAAAATATATTTGTCATATCTATGAGCAATTAAAGCCTGTATTTCTCTATTTATAAATAACATTCAAATCAACCAATAGAAACATGACTTATAACCTAGTAGAAAACGTAGAAAAAGGATGTGAAGAGGCAATTTACAAGAAGCAGTACAAATAGCCATAAAAAAGATGCTTGTCTCATTCCTTAATGAAAATGTAAGTTAAACAGTAATGAGATACTGTGTCTTGTTTACTCAGGAAAACAAAAAATTAAACATTTGAGGTTATCTTGTGCTGTCACAGATCTGGGAAATATGGGCTCCTATAAATTGTTGGTGAGATAATACTTGGGTATAATTTTACTATAGGAAAATTTGCCAATATCTATCAACATATGACACATAGGTTGTCCATTTTATTGGCATAGAGTTGCTTGTAGTAATCTCTCATGATCCTTTGTATTTCTTCAGGACACACATGCTTTTTAACCTGACGATTTTACTGCATATACACACAGCCAAATAAAAGAAATCACTACTAAGAATTTCTCTGGGGAGTTTCCCTGGTGGTCTAGTGGTTAAGATTCGGCACTTTCACTGCTGTGGCCCGGGTTCAATCCATGCTGCATGGCCAATAAATAAATTAATAAGAATTTCCCTGGATATACATGAAAAAATATACATAGGTTTGTGTATGTGTAAATGTGTGTGGAGTGACTCTGTCTTTACACCTATGGGTGTTCGTTGGAGCATTGTTTGTAAAAAACTAAAACTGGATACAATCAGAGTCCATCAATGGGGATTAGGCAAATTATAGGAAGATGACAATAAAATAATGTAAAATTATTTAAAAGGATGAGTTAGATTTGTATGAAATTAAATGGTAATATCTCATAATGTAAGTGAAGAAAGCAAAGGGTGGCATAGTATATCTAGTATGATCCTTTTGCCATAAAATAAGAATAAAAATATATAGGGGAGAGAGAGATGCAAGTATATACAATGCGCCCCCCCCGCCACACTGTAAGATATAGAAGCAACCATAAATCAGTTACATTTTGGAGAAAGCTTGAGAATTGGGACTGGAGCAGAGAGAAAGTATTTTATTTTTCATTTTGTACCTTTTTAGATTTTCTAGCCAAATACATTATTCATTTCATTTGATAAAAATCCCAACAAGGTTATCTGAGCAGGGATATTGTAGTCCAACTCTTATTTTCTTCTTTATACTTCTCTGCATTAAAAAAAAAAAGCATGCTATTAAATAGTTCATTTAAATATATATAACTTCCTCACTCTTTTTCTTGCAAGCTGAGAATCAAAGTTGAATTTCTCTATCAGTTATATAAATAAGGCCTGCCCGATTTAAAGAGAAATTAAAAGAAACTTTTTTTTTTTTTTGCGGTACGTGGGCCTCTCATTGCTGTGGCCTTTCCTGTTGCGGAGCACAGGCTCCAGACGCGCAGGCCCAGCGGCCATGGCTCACGGGCCCAGCTGCTCCGCGGCATGTGGGATCTTCCCAGACCGGGGCACGAACCCATGTCCCCTGCATCGGCAGGCGGACTCTCAACCACTGCGCCACCAGGGAAGCCCAAAAGAAACATTTTTTAACAGAGAAAGTATATAAAGATAAGACCACTGATGCACATCTCAATAAATACCCCTATTGTAAAATAACAATGGATTTTCTGGTCAACTTTTTCAGGTGATTTTTCTGCTTATATCAGTGCACATCTGGGGATGATTCATATGTCTTTAGTTAAACACTTAAAAAAATAAAAGTATATATATGTATATAAGTATATATAAAGTATATATATGTCTAAGAGTACACAAAAGTACATAAAAGAAACCTGGTGGTTATGTTCACCAAGTACTTTATTTTATACAAACAAATTTGAACTATACTAGAGAATACCTAATCAGATATTAACATTTAGCTGTAATAATATTTAAGACTGTTTTAAAGAACATTCAGCATCAAAATAAAGTTAAGGTACATCTCCAAATAGATTAAGACGTTTCCCCAAAAGTAGCATCACTTCAAAAACAAGAATTTCCAAAATAGTACAAAAAGAAAAAAGTTTTGAATACCTTATATCTACTACACAGATTGAATTGCTAGTTAAAACTTGCCAACAACCACCATACATGCACTACAAGTGCTAAAATCCAAAAACAGACAATAGCTAGGCTAATAATACATATGGAAATGGATTAGAGTTAGAGACATTAGTATGAACTCCTGCTTAGCTTAATATAGATAAACATAGTTACATATAGAAATATTTATAGATAATATATTGTGGTAGCAAAGGAATACAGATATCTGTATGAAAATAAAGATCATCTCTTACATCATAACAGAAAAAATTAACTTAAAATAGATCACAGGCCTAAAGTTAAAACTTACCTATAGGGGCTTCCCTGGTGGCGCAGTGGTTGAGAGTCCGCCTGCTGATGCAGGGAACTCGGGTTCGTGCTCCGGTCCAGGAAGATCCCACATGCCACGGAGTGGCTGGGCCCGTGAGCCATGGCCGCTGAGCCTGTGCATCCGGAGGCTGTGCTCCGCAATGGGAGAGGCCACAACAGTGAGAGGCCCACGTAACGCAAAAAAAAAAGACAAAAAAAACTTACCTATAAAACTTCTAAAAAAACATATAAGAATAAAAATAATTATATCCCTGGGATAGGCAAAGATTTTTAGACAGAACACAGAAAGCAGAAAGTACAAACCATAAATTTTAAAAATTCATAAATTTTATTTTATCAAATTTAAAACATTTGCTCTTTGAAAGACATCACTATGAAAATGAAAGGCAAACCACAAAACAGAAGAAAATATTTCTAATATGTAGTTCTGACACAGGACTTTATTAAGAATACATAAAGACATATCACAATTCAATAGTAAGCCAAAAAGCTACTTAATAAATGAGGAAAAGATTTGAAAATACAGGTCAGAGAAGAACACATGACAGCCAATAAGTATATGAAAATGTATTCAACATGTTGTCATAAGGGAAACAAAAACTAAAATCATAATGAGATCCTATTGCATATCCATTGAAATAGCTGACATTAATAGGATTAACAAAATCAAACATTGGTGAGAATATGAAGTAATTGGAATTTTCATACTGTTTTGTTGGGAATATAAAATGATAAAATCAAATTGGAAAAATGTTTAGGAGCTTCCTATAAAGTTAGACATATAGCTACTATAAAACCCAGCCATTTTACTTCTAGGTATTTGCCCAAGAGAAATAAAAGAAAATATAACCACACAAAAGCTTGAATACAAATGTTCATAGCAGCATTTTTCATGATACAAAAATACTGGGGGGGAGAGTCTCCAAACATCTATTAAACAGCTGAATAGATAAAGTGGGATATGCCCATACAAAGAAATACTACCCACCAATAAAAAAGATCAAACTACCGATTTATGCAACAAAGTAGAGGAATCTCAAAATTATTATGTTGATTGAAAGAAATAAGAGTATATTCTTTATTTTTCCATTTGTTTGAAAATTAGGAAATGCAAACCAGCTTATAATGACAGAAAGTAGAATGGTGACAAAGGCAGGGGGTAGAATGGATTTTTAAAGGGGTGAGAGGACATTTTGGCAGGGAGGGGAGATAAAAATAGTCTGTATCTCAATTACAGTGATCTTTCTTGGGTGTATACAGATATCAAAGCTCAAGTTACTGTATTTATTACATGTATGCACTTTATTGTACATAACATATTGCAACAAAATTGTTGCTTTTAAGGGTCACGTACCTGTTGTTTTGGAGAGAAATCAGCAAGAATTGAGAGGAAAATACACTAGAGTTGGAGTGTAGGGTGGGAGCCAAGCTTTAGAGCTAGCTGATTCATATCAGGAAGAAAGACACTAAGAGAAAGGTACACTGGGTCCTAATTGTAACAGTCAGGCAACTTACCAGCTCTGACTCTGCCATCTTCAGAGATTCTAGTGTCTCTGATAGAAGATGTTATCTAAGCAAGTTGCAGCCTCTGATCCAAGCCTTCCTTAACTCCCCCCCACCATGCTCCCCAGTAAAGCTATGGGTTCTGAGCTTAACACCTGAGAACCGTGCCAGGTAAATTATAAGATATTGTCTGTTAACTTAATGTCTCAAGTAGCGATGCCTGAAAATTGTTTAATGGCCTCTTCCATCTCCACCCCCGCCCCATCTAAAACCTTTGAATTTCAACAGGATGCGCCTGTACTCAGTAGTGGAACCCACAGTGAGAACTCTCTCTGAAGGTATAATGCAGGCACTGTGGCTGGGGAAGGGCAGGGCTGGATTTGGTCAGGGAAGCTTTGGGCTCGGATCCTGCATCCATGAATGCTTTTCCCTCTAACGCTAAGCTCAGCCCTGCCGAGTCGTAAAAGAATGCAGACCAAGGTTTTTAATGAAAGGAAAATCTTACGTAGACAAGATGAGTTTTCACCTTTACAAACTTTTTATGGCACTAAAACTAGGACTCCAACTCACACAGAATCAGTGTGTCTTGGAAAAATGTCTCTTTTATGGACAGTTTCTGAGTTCTCCCTTTATTGTCTGGATCCAGTAGAGGACTCAAGTGCACAGATGGGGTGCACATACCCTATGTGACCTCCCCAGAACCCTGACCTCGTTCTTCATTGTGGTGCACGGGCTTCCAATTGCAGTGGCTTCTCTTATTGCAGAGCACAGGCTCTAGGTGCCCGGGCTTCAGTAGTCACAGCACGCGGGCTTCAGTAGTTGCAGAACGTGGACTCAGTAGTTGTGGCTCTTGGGGTCCAGAGCGCAGGCTCTGCAGTTGTGGTGCATCGGCTTAGTTGCTCTGCGGCATGTGGGATCTTCCCAGGTCAGGGATTGAACCTGTGTCCCCTGCATTGGCAGGCAGATTCTTAACCACTACACTACCAAGGAAGTCCATGACCTAGTTCTTTCAACTACTTGCCTGTCTGTAAAATGAACCTAATAGGATCAAAGCATATATATATCAAAACTGGTGTGTTATTTTGAGTGGGCAGCTCTTAAATTGCTCTCCTATGGGAAATGTTAACATCTGAAGCAATCAAAAATTATATGTATAGTAATTATTTCACAAACTGATAATTTTCCCCCTCCTCTCCTCTTTCCTTCCCTCATTGCAAACCATAGTGGTTTGAGTTGTGTTCTCCAAAAGATATGCTGAAGTTCTTACCCCCAATATCTGGGAATGTGATTATTTGAAAATAGAGTCCTTGCAGGTGTAATTAGTTAAGGATCTTGAGATGAAGTCATCCTGGGTTTGGAGTGAACCCTAAATTGAATGATTGGTATCTTTATAAGAGGAGACACAGAAAAAGAGCCATGCAAAGAGAGAGGCAGAGATTGGAGTGACGCAGCTATAAGCCAAGGAAGGCCAAGGATTGCTAGGAGACAGCAGCAGCTAGGAAGAAGCAAGTAAAGATTCTCCTTGAGAGTCTTCAGAGGGAGCATTGCTCTGGTTTGGACTACTGGCCAACAGAACTCTGAAAGACTAGATTCCTGTTGTTTTCAGCCACCAAGTCTGTGGTAATTTGTTATGGCAGCCCCGGGAAAGTAATACACGGGCCAATCCTGTCAACCCACCCAGATCACCAACAGTAGTTTATTTAAACCATGCCGCAAAGCTATGTCAGAGAAACAAGACACTGAAACTAGAGTCAAGAGTTTTTCATAAGTCCACTTGAAGGTAAGAGCAAAAGTCTAAGTGATAGCATGTAGAGAAAAGACAAAGGCTGGTAAGATTACCAATGGCTACAACTCTTTTGGAAAATAATTGTGTATTAACTTGCAAAGCTGAAGATGTGCACAACCTGTGACTGAACATGACTGCTGCAATGGAGAGAAACTTGCACATGAAGACAAATGCAGGAACTTCTTGAAAACATCATTGCTCCTAATAGCCACAAACTGGAAAAAATCCAAATTTCCATCAACAGGATGACAACAAATGAAATGCACTACATACTTACAAATGGCATGTTATTCTACAGTGAATATTCATGAACTATAGCTACATGCAACAAACTGAATGACTTTTTCAAACATAATGTTGAACCAAAAAAAGCAAGACAAGAAGAATGTATACTCAGTATGATTCCATCTATAGAGAATCCTGAAAATAGCCCTCAAAACTAAATTATATTATTTGGAGATACATCTCTGGGTGATAAAACTATAAAGCAGAGCAAGAAAGTGATTACTATCGAATTTAGGTTAGAAGTTAACTCTAAGGGGAAGTAAGTGGTTATGATGGGGAAGAAATATACTGGGGATGGGGGCTTGGGGGTGAGCTGTAAACACATTGGTGACATTTCTTTTTAGTAAGCCATGTGGTGGTTTCACAGATGTTTATATTTTTAGTTTCTATACTTTTATTCATTATACTCTCTTATATATAAAATATTTAAAATATTTTTAATGATTTTTTTGGAAAGGGGTAAAAGATAAAAAAAGAAAAGAATCCATAGATGCTTTAAAAGCATAAAATGTTCCTCGAAGATATTTGTCTGTTTTCATATGGTTCTTTCACATTATCTTTCCTGCTCTAATTTCCAGTCTGTCAGCTAAAGTCTTAGTCAAGGCATTTTCTACTGAAATCTAAGATTCTGAAAAAGAAAGAATATGATGAAAAATCTCAACAAATCTTAATTGTTGCCTCAAGGTCAGGCTCTACGGGGAATGTGGTATTTAGCTTTACCACAGACGAGCTCCCTGGAGGCTGCTAAGTGGTGGCTGAGATTGGTTGGAGATGAGGGTAGGTATGTAAGAGGGAGGCCAGCTAACATGTCACACTTTGCCACTTCCAAGGGCTTTCCACATGGTCTCCTTTGAGCCTCACCCAAGTCCTGTGAAAAGATCTTACTTCTTCTCTTTTACTCACGAGATTGCTAAGCTGCATAGAACTTAACGGACTTTGTCCAGAGTCTCAAGTTCGGGAAATGACAGGGCACAACACAGTCTTAAGCCAAGATAGCTTAAAACGAGACTGTCTCTGGCTGTGGGAAATTAATCACCCAAAAGCCAGTGGAGAATATGTCTTTGGAGGAAAGGAGCCTCCCCATCCCTTGGGAATCATGCAGCATAACATGACTTCCTATGCCATCTTCTCACTCGTTCCTCCTTTCGTAGACTAGCTTACTTAATAGAGAAATTAAAATGGATGAGACCCAAGTAAAATCATGTTTTCCTCCTCCAATCCAGACTACTGGTTTACAATCTCATTTATGCTTCTTTCATTGTCCTCCAAATTGATCACAGCCCTGAATTCCTAGTAGGTGCTAAATATATTCTTATAATAAATCCCAGTGCCCAGATCTTAATAGAGCATTGATCTATTTCCAAAAGTCAGAAAGAGGCATTTTTCTTCTCCCGAAAGGAAGTTAATCAGATGGAAAACTCACTAATCAGGATGTAGACTTGCATTTTGGAATAGTGCCAAGTAAATATTCAGTGACTGGCATTATGTTGCAGTGGTTAGGATTTTGAATCGGGATCAGATCCCCTGGGTCTGCAACTCAGCTCTGACACTAACCAGGTGACCCAGGGCAGGTTATTTAATATGTCTGGTTTAGTTTCATCATAGGTGAAATGGGAATAATAAGGTAGCTTCCCTATGGGTTTGGTGCAGGAATGAAATGAGGCAATTCCGGGTTAGTGCTTAAAACAGAATATAGCAATAAATTCAAATGTGCCTCATCATGTCTGCATTCAGAGACATCTGAGTTATGGATGTAGAGATCAAGGTGACTGTGGGGCTGAATTCAGAAATTACAAAGAGAAGTGCAATGAATTGGCTACACAACTCTTGAACTCCCAGCCTCTTTGAAACTATCAAATGGAAGGAGAGGAGAAAGAGAGTAACCATTTATGAATGGATTCCTTTGGAGGCAGCCATTGTAGGTTCTGAGCCCCTACAGTTCCTTTTGGGATGGGAAGTTGGGGTGTGTGGTCTTATTTTCCTTGAATCCACTGTTTTTTAGTGAGAAAAGGCTTCAACAGGACCACTTTGAGATCTTGATGTACCTTGTCTGGGGCTGGAGGACATTGTGGAGAAGACCTGACTCCTGCTCTATTCATTACTAGGGCTGTTGAGACAGAGATCAGCTAAGTGCTTGGGTAGCAGAGGAAGGACCGTGCTGCTGGGTTAGGGGCAGCTGCAGAGCCGTTATTTGTCAGGGCAAAGGATGCAGCAGCATTCTCCATTAACCAGAGGCAGACTACCCAGAAGAGAGAAAGTTTCCTAGTACTACTGCTGTCAGACAGAGTTGCCTGAGAGGGCTGGAGCCCCCCGCAGCTAAAGCTGACAAGGACTGTCAGTGTGTTAGAGGCTGTGAAAAGGATCACGTGTGACCACCTATTATAAAGAGGCATATATTAGTTCAAGTTTACTGCAAGAGGGCAGGTCCATCCAAGCCTCTACAGTGAGATTTGGGAAGAATCAAGAAAGTGTTCCAGGGAGAAATGCCAGCTTTTTCGACATTTGTCAGGTACAGAGAGCTGTTCAAGGAAGACATTTCCTAGCCATCTCTCACCCCTCCCTTCGCCGTAGCTCTGGCCTCAAAGGGTCCGAAACTGGCTAGCAAACCGGCTGGTTGGATTAGGGTTCTTTAGAGAAACAGAACCAGTAGGGCTCTGTTGTGTGTGGAGACAGAGATGATAGAGATAGAGGTAAGATATGTGTCTAGCGAGATGTTTATTTTAAGGAATCGTGGGACCTAGAAAGTCCAAAATCTGCCAGGTTGGTTGGCAGGCTGGACCTCCAGGAAAGAGCTGCAGCTCGAGGAGTCTGAAGGCAGAATTCCTTCTTGCTCAGAGGTCAGTCTTTGTTTTTTTAAGGTCTTCCGCTGATTGGATGAGGCCCATTCACATTACAGAGGATAATCTGCTTTACTTGAAGTGTGCTGATTTAAATATTAATCTCATCAAAATTTAAAAAGGACAGTGAGATGCCACAAAGAACAAAACAAAAAAAGTGTTTCGATTACTCCATAATTATTCATGCATGATATACCAGTTACAAGTGCCTGGTACCTAGTACATGTTCAATAAATATTCACTATTATTATTACATATATGATAATCTACTATAAATAGGACATAAAATCTATGTTCCTTTATATATATATATATACTTTATATATTTTATATATATATACTTTATATATATATACTTTCTTGATGATGACATATAAAGGTACCCTGACAACCTGAAATAGATGCATACATTTCACTGAACTGCTTGATAGGTGGGAAGAACAAAAAAAAATTTTTAAGTATTTACTTCTTTTATGAAGTTATATTCCCACGACTGTGCTTTATGTATTGGTGTTTCATATAAATATATTGTCTGAACTTTACTCTATGGTGGGATAAATATAAACTTTGAAATTTAAATATATTCATGCCATGGCAAACACAGTTGCCTTTGTTGGTGTTTACTATTGTCTATAGCCTGGGGGCAATATTGACTCAGGTAAACAAATAATTAGCTTGCTCATTTGAAGTAGGAAGGTGTAATTAATGAATTTGCTTACTGTTCTACCCTGCTGCAGACACACAGCCATTTGGGTCTTTGTTCTTTCATTCTCAGTGTCTCTCTCTCTCTCTCTCTCTCTCTCTCTCTCGCTTGCTCTCACTCTCGCTCTCGCTCTCACTCTCCATCTACCTTTATCTCCATTCACAATATACCTGCCTACTCTGCTACTCTGGGTTCCAGAAAATATGGCTGCCTATGGTACTTAGTAAAGTGATGAGTCTGAGACACCAGTCAACTTGGCCAATGCTGATGTTCAAAGGTACATTTTTTAGATGTTATTTTTTTGGCTGTGCAAGCAGCCTTTTAAGAGCTGCTTTTAAAATTGAAGATGAAGATCAGTAAGAATAAATTTGATGTCAGGATGTAGCAGGCTTGCATTAGGACAGAAATTGGCTCTATTACACAATTAACCCTTTCAATTATAGCCTTAATGGGTCTAATTTGCCCATGGCTTTCTTGATCAACCTTTTTTTTCTTTTCTTTTTTAAAATTATGTATTGTTCAAGTGATTTTGCTCTAGATTATATAACACTTCATCCAAAATTATTATGTAAATCTTTACTCGTTTTAAAAACAATTCTGCTAAAGCACTAGCCCAGGTTGTTCTTACATCAAAATTAGATAGATGTATATGTGAACTCATGGGATCTGTAACCCAAAATAAATTACTGTAGTGGGGCCACTATTTAAAAGCAGAGGTGACTAGAGATGTTAAGAATCTTACTTTCCCGAACAGTAATGAGAAAGACTTGGCTGCATCCTTTGGCAACGTATAGCATGTTAACTAATGTGTCGTTAAGATTTAAACAAGACTCATGCTGGAAACTCAGACGGTTTCAGCAGCCCTGTCCTCATTCCACCAGACCACTTTGAAAATAAGATCTGCCAAGAGTTTGAAAGTGGGATAGAAAGAATGTAAGCCTCACCGCTGACTTTTCAGTGCTGTGTAAATCAAAAGGGTTGCCAGCTAGCAGACAGGATGAACAGGAGTCCACAGTGATGCTGGCAATTACTCTGGTAGATGTCAAGTCTCGGAGATTGAAATTGTGAGACTGTTCTCATATTAAACAGCAGAAAGGAGAGCATCCTCAGATTTTCTCTTGAGTCAATTGGCTGATACCTTTTCAACAACCTGTGGCTTTTGGTTAAAGCTCAGAAAAGCACTTTGTTTAAAAAAGTCCATGTTTCATTCATCAACTCTCTAGGCAGTAAATCATAACCAATCGATATTCCTTGAACATCTACTAGGAGCTGTGATAGACATTAATAAAATTGGGTAACAGATTTACCCAAGTATGGAATACAAAAATCTGACATACAAATCAGAAATACAAAAAGCAGACCAACTTACATGAAAAAAGAAAAAGAAAAAAACGTAGATTTAGGAAGAAAAAAGGGTAGTAGTAAGAAAGAAGCGGTTGCTTCCACCCTAGGGTTCACTGTGGCTACATCACATTGCTACATCACATTGCCTTGTCAACAAGCCTTGTCAAGATTCTTTTCAGATCCTGAGATCATTATGACAGTTTCTAAGATGCTCTCCTCTCCTCTCTTTCAGAGGGTGGACTCCCCATTCTTCACTCAGCAACCAGAGTTGCTGAAAGGCAGGTCCTACTGATGCTCCAAGATCTGAAAATGTGAGAAGGTGATGAAACGGACCAGAGTACTCCTTGCCAGCGGGACACAGGGCTTTCCAAGTAGGTAACTATGACAGTGATCATGCCTAGGGACAGAACAGGAGGTCCCCTCTGGGTAAACAGGACATGCTTCTCCTTGTGACCCCTGGCTGACCTCCCAAGGGGAAGAGCCAAAGTAATCAGCATCTCTGGCCAGCAAAATCAGCGTCAGCAACAACTGAGGCTCAGAGAACTCCCTGGCCTGAGGAAGGACCAGAGCAATGATGCAGCAGTGTTTCTAGGCAGTGAATGATAAGAATACTACAGAGGCTCATTGATTCTCCTTTTGTTCTCCACCGCCCGTCACATTTTCCTGTGGTAAATATCGATTAGACTGATGGTGATTGGTTATGAAACCAGTTATCCTGCTGTCCTCAAACAGCAAGAGAGTATTTACAACTTATGTGATATATGAAGATACAAGGCCCTTTTCATTTTAACTGGGTTCCCAATTAGGACAGAGAATGTTGAGTGGCTGTTGTGGTTTTGTGGGCTTGTTTTTAGCACAGAACTTTGGGCAATCACCATGAACACCTTCCTTATAAATATGGTAAATAAATAAGGAAGGAAGACTTTGGGGCAAACTGGCATTGGTATCATTTAATTTCTTCTGTGTTTCCAGCCAATTAAATGAATGGGTGTCTGTGGTAATTAAACTCACTTTGATAATTAGGCACTAAGGATTCTTAACTTGCTGAATGTTAATGAATATTTCCCAAGTATGGCCCCTGTATCCTCTAAGTACTGCCAAATGGAGTCTTCCTGATCATCATTAAAACCTAGAGTTCTTTAAAAACAGTTCTGGGCATGTTGATGAAATTTGAATTGAAAACAAGTTTTGTTATAAGTGAAACATAGTTGAACTCACTCCTTGGAACTTGAAAGGCCACATATAGCAGTGCACACATTAAAGCCATAGACAGGAAATAACTCCTGCCTCACCGCAGCTGCCTACAAATAGATAACTCATCAATGCCACACTCTCTGTGCTAATGATTTGAGGCTAAGGCAGACAAAAGTTCTGGGCCATCTTGGAGGTGTGCTTTCCACACAGAAATGTACAATGGTACCACTCTGGGTTTTCCACCAGTAGATGAGCCATATGGAGCATTTTTATCTGGAAACTATGACCCTTTTTTTCCCTTTGACCCCATCAAATAACTTTATTCACACAAACATCCCTTAATTTACAAAGCCTCAGTCATTCATACACATGGGGCGGATCCACAGTGTTCAAGGAATTTAAATATAATGTATCATACCAACCCAACTAAACCAAGTACAAAATAATTCATACATAAAGTTGTTCCAAGTAGGTCCTAGCTTACCAGCTTCTGTGAAAAAAATAAAGAAAAATAGATTGATTGATTACCTAGTCTTTGCAACTAACCTTGTGCCTAGGTTGAAACCTCCTTCGCATCCATGTTGGCCCTACATGAATGTATATCATTGCAACATACTCCCCTTGCTCTGATGGAAAGAGGTGCCTGGAGCACAGAAAGATTGCTTTAAAATGTCCCTAAATAAAGTCCCTTCCTCCTGTGGCCTCTCATGGAAAAAGACATGGAGGCCTTCTTGCCGTTAGCCCCCGCAAGTCTTAGGGGCCCTGGGAGCTGATGGCCGTGGACTCATCCCTCAGCTGGGATGCTGACGTTAGCCAACCTCAAGGCACACTCCTAGTCCCTCCACCTCTCAGAGCATCTTGCCAGACAGGAGCCCCTGCCATCTAAGCCCTTGATAATTTGTCCCTCAGGCTTGCAGTGCAAACCAGTAAACCAAAACACACTTAGATCAAACACTAATTGTAAACAGTAAGCACTGAAAGAACTATTTCTAGGGCATGGCTTATATACAATTATTTATTTCAAATATTTCAAACACTCAAATGTTTCAGGTGTTCAAATATTTATTTCAGATATTCCCAAATCCCCTCTTACAGAATCTTCCTTAGAGAGGGAAAAAGGGGATGGAACAGGGAATTAGTGTTTCTTGAGTATCCTTTATGTCCTAGGCCCTGCACTAGCTCCCCACATATCATGATTCCATCACTGAAAAGTCATGGCATATTGATGGGGGAAGGTTGCTTCTTCTTGTTTTACTGGACAAAACTACATGAGGCATTAGAACTAATACAACATATTCTACATTATACAAATCTATTATTTAAATCAGCAAATTCACACTCAGTCACTGAAGTCAAACCTAGCCTTGCCATTTCAGTAACATGTTGAAGGGACCCCTCTGAGCCTTGAGTATTTCTTCATAAAAGGCAGACAATAATCCTGCCGATGAGGGTTGTTGGGAGGATTAAGCTTGATAACATGGGGAAAAAAAAACATAGCATGGGATTTCCCTGGTGGTCCAGTGGTTAAGAATCTATCTTCCAATGCAGGGGACGCTGGTTCGATCCCTGGTTGGAGAACTAAGATCCCACATTCCGTGGGACAACTAAGCCCGGACACACTGCAACTACTGAGCCTGCACGCTCTGGAGCCCATGCACCACAACTAGAGAGAAGCCCATATGCCGCAACGAAAGATCCCATGTACCACAACTAAGACCCATCACAGCCAAATAAATAAAATTTTTAAAATGTGTTTAAAAAAATAGCACATTTCCTGGTATTTAATAAATGCCACTTTCTCCTTTTCCTTTCTCCTTCTTCATAGATTAAGAAACATTCACCTCCCTAGTGAGTGGATGGAATGGAAAACAAAAACAAAAATAACACTTTTTAGTAAGGAAACCTACAAGCTCCCTTAATAAAATTCCAATCCTCCGAGGTTGGCCCTAGAGATTGTTTTATTCTAGCCATTTCATCCATATTCCACATAACAGGGGCAGAACTGAGGACATCCCAGCTAGAGGAAAGAGCAAAACCAAGCCATGCTTTCTCCCTTTAGGTGCATTTCTTCAAAGCTCCAATAGCACTTGTGCTTACATCCATCAGTCAGAGCTTAGTTATATGACTTCGCTTAGATGCAAGGCAGCCTGGCTAGTATAGTTTTTATTCATGCAGGCCATGTGCCAGCTAAAAGACAGGCTCTGTTAAAGATAAAGAAGGATACTCTTTGCCACAAAAGAGTCAAATTGTACTGTTTGCCACAGAAAGTCATTACAAACTTCAAGATAAGAAGTGTTAGTGTCTTGGATGCTGGATATATTTTGAAGGTAGAGGCAAACAAATTTGTTGATTGATTGAATGTAGAGTGTTAGAAGAATCAAGGATGACTCCATGGTTTCTGGAGCATTGTCTTTTGTTGTCTTTTTATAGAGTTGGAAAAGACAGCAGTTTTTGTGGTGGGCTAAACCAGGGTTCACTTGGGGGCTTGTGGTTTGAGATGCCCATTATTATATACACACCAGGGAGACAGGTGATATGCAAGAGTTCTGAAGGAAAGCCGGGATGGAAAATTGATGTGAAAATCATCAAGGAATAGAGGGAGAGTTTCCAGGTCTGACCATGAGAAGCTACTGTTTAGAAGAATGGAGAAACAGACAAAAGACACTGAGGAGAAGCAACCAGTGAAATAGAAAAAAAGTGAGTGTGGTGGATTGGTGGTGGAAGCATGTGGAAGTTCCTCTGTGGTATTTTTCTTTTTGGAGGGTTGGTGGATAAGAAGCAAAGCAACAGCAGGATGGGAGATAGAGGAGGGTGTGCTAGAGGTTTGAGGATAGAGAAGAAGGTATGAAATAGCTGTGGAGGGATTGGACAGCGTACCTGTTCATCGCTGATCGCCATGGTGGTGGTGTGATAGTTTAAGTAAGCCTTGGGAACACAAAGCATCCACAGAGGAAGAGAAAAACAGCATCTTGGGAAGAGTTCTTATCTTTGGAGCAAGAAGAAGAAGAACCAGTGAATGAAACAGAGACAGATCCATCAAAGAAAAAATCAGAGATCTCAAGAAGAGAAAATGTTTAAGGCAGGACAACACATAACATAAGAGTATGGATTAGGGAGTCGTATTCAAATCCCACATTCATCTCTTTCTGGCTTTATGACCCTAAGCAAGTAACTCAGCATCCCTCAACTTTACTTTCCCCATTTGTAAGATGGGAAAAATAATAGTACCTGTATGATAGCATTATTGTGAGGATTACATGAGCTATTGTTTATAAAGTACTTAGAATAATGCTGGCTCATAATAAGCCAGCGTTATTATCAGAATTGAGGCAGAAGGGGAGTTGCCAAATGGCCACAGTCAATCTAAATGATGTATGTTGAAAATGGAAATGACCATATTCTCTTTCTCTATAGTGGGAACATGTGCCGTTCCTGGGCTGATGTTTCTGAGTGACACATTCACATATTTCAGTGCCTGAGCTCCCTGTCTGTTCTTGCTTGGCTTTCCTGAGTCATTGGCAATGATTTTGTGCAGAATTTTTCAGGCCAGAGATGTCTTGTTTGAGACTCTGAATTCACCAACCTTAGGATCACCATCTCCAGACTTCAAGATATTCTATTTTCTACTGTTTAAATCAGTCAATTTGGGGTTCTCTGCTACCTGCAGTCCAAATTCTGTCCAATATGCGACAGAAACAAGGCCCTCCTTGATCAGAGTAAGAATACATTGAATCACCTTGTACTTTTTTGATACTTGGAATATTACAATAGAAGGCTCATCTTTGTCTTAATTTTTAACAATTATATACAAAATTCTCAAAGGCAATAAATTCCAATATAGTTTTAGAGATATTCAAAAGTTAAATTTACTGTTTTATAATGCAACTGAAAAAAATTCCCAGACGTCTTGATATGTCTTCATTGTTCCCATGATAAATGACTTCTTTAATATATTCAGATGACTTACATTTCAATTAAGATATAGTACCTACTTTATAGAAAAAACTTTCACCTATTTGCCTTTATGTTGTTCCTAAATTAATGATTAAAAACTTCTGGTTTCAGCTCAGAGATGTAGAAAGCTGTAAAGAATTTTATTCCCACCCTTACAACAAGAAAAAAGCTGGACCCATCAGAGAACTGAGGTTTCAGGGCAAACAAATAACCTCAAATATG
The DNA here is from genome assembly GCF_003031525.2 of Neophocaena asiaeorientalis asiaeorientalis. Lineage (NCBI taxonomy): Eukaryota > Metazoa > Chordata > Mammalia > Artiodactyla > Phocoenidae > Neophocaena > Neophocaena asiaeorientalis. Next base: position 622,734 of record NW_020174372.1, on the reverse strand, counting down.
GAGAGAGACAGACGCCTTTAGGGATAAATAGCACCTGAGCATTTACTTACCTGTGGCAGATTCTGCCAGTCTCCACATAAGACAGTAAGAAGATACAGCTAAAATGTTGCCAGAAATTGCTAGAGGCTGAGTGTGGGCTAGTGTGAGAATGTAAAACCTCTGGGTGTGGCAGATATAGAGGTGTTTGCACATTCTTGCTGGCAGTGCTCATAGGAAAGACTTGGAAGAATCCTGAGAAAGCTTTTTTCGTGGCGCTGACGAGAAAGGGAACAGCAGCCACTGCCCAAACTCTGGCCAAACCCATCTCCTCTATCTCGATTCCAGGATGAAAGGCTTCATCTGCTGGGGAAAGAGCAATGAAAACTGTCACCTTATGGTACTGATGGAAACCCCCTGCACCTGGGGAAGAGCACAGAAAAGAAGAAGCATCCTTCCTCTGGGAGTCATACCATATGAGTATTTCTATTTCTCCTATGGAGAGAAATACCTGCAAGGTCCTGCTCTGCAGCTGAGTGGGCAGAGTGCTTGGGAAGGCCATCTCCCAGACCCAGGGACAGAGCTCTGCCTGAGACTGAGGCTTAATCAGAACATCAGGGAATGCTCTCCCCTCCCCATCTCCCATCTCCCAACCAGGCTAGCAAGCTTAGAGTAAAATAGCAGTGGAATACAGCTGGGAGAGCTGCAAGAGACTGATCCTTGTGAGGCAACAGTGCAAAGGGAAGATGAAAATCCAAGGAGGGAACAGACGTGGAAAGAACCTCTATCAAGCTAGCCAACACTGTAAACACAAGGTGTCACTACAGGAATTTTAATCTTAGAGTAACCATAGGAACAACAAACTCCAAACTCTGCCGAATTCCTGGACAGATTAATACAAACCCCATACTTAAGGTCTAGCTGAAGAAAATGGATGCTCATTTCCAACTATAAAAAATATTTACCCCAGGATCTATAGCCCTACACAAGATGTCTGGCTTTCAAAAAAAAAAAAAATTCTAAGGCAGGTGAAAATGCAAACACACACACACACTCAAAGAAGAGTCAAAGCAAGTATCGGGATCAGACTGGCTATGACACAGACAATGGAACTATCAACAGAGAATTTTAAGTGATTTTGATTAATATGTTATTTGCTCTAATAGAACAAAGAAGGTGACATGCAATATCAGATGAGTAATTCATCAGAGAGATGAAAACTATAAGAAAAAATCAAATGAAAAAACTAGAAGTAAAAGAATCAGTAACAGATACAAAGACCTCCAACAGGCTCATCAGTAGACTCAGCACAGCCAAGGAAGGAATCTGTGAATTTGATGATAGGTGAGTGGAAATTGACCAAACTGAAAAACAGAAAACAAAGTATGAATAAAAAGGAATGGAACACCTAATAGTGTGGAACAATTTCAAACAGTGTTAACATATACACATGGAGAAGAGAGCAAAAATAGAGCAGAAGAAATATTTTTTAAAATAATGGCAGAAAATTTTACAAAATTAGTAACAGACATGAAATCACAGATCCAAGAAGCTCACAGAACACCAAGCAGGATAAACATCAAACACACACATACACACACCTAGGCATAATGGTATTCAGATTTCTGAAAATGAGAGAGAAAAAAATCTTGAAGTTAGCCAGAAGGGGAAAATAATCTTCTCTACAGAGGAACAAGCATGAGAATTAAAACAGACTTCTCATCAGAAGCTATTCAAGCAGAAAAAAAAAGTAGTGACCTATTTAAAGTATTGAGGAAAAGTGTCAACCCAGAACTCTACATCTAGTAAAAAAAAGAAGTGAAAGAGAAAAAAACATTCTAAGACAAAAACTGACAGAATTGCCAGATATACTCTATAAGAAAATACTAAAGGAAAAGAAGAAATACTAAAGGCAGAAGAAATATGAGATCAGTCGGAAACTTGGATCTACACCAAAAAAAAAAAAAAAAGAGAGAAGAGAATAAGAACTGGAATGAATGAAAATGAGATAAAATGTATAAATGTATTTCTTATTCGTAAATGTGCTAAAAGATAACTGGCTGATTACCTATATGGCACATGTAAAAGTAAAGCCTATGAAAATAATAGCACAAAGGATAGGTAGGAAGAATTGAGAATACACTGTTGTAAAGGGCTTACATTACTTGTAAAGTAGTATAACATTATTTGCAGGTAGATCAGATTAATTTGAAATGTATATTATAAATTCCAGGGTAATCACTAAAAAAATTTTTTAAAGGTTAATTAATAAGTCGAGATAAAATGTAATCATAAGAATACTTAGCTCAACAAAGGCAGAAAGAAAGAAAAATGATGTACAGTACAAATGGAACAAAGAGAAATAGCTAGAAAGAGGTTAGATTTTTTTTTTTTTTTAGCGGTACGCAGGCCTCTCACTGTTGCGGCCTCTCTTGTTGCAGAGCACAGGCTCCGGACGCATAGGCTCAGCAGCCATGGCTCACGACCCCAGCTGCTCTGCGGTATGTGGGATCCTCCCGGACCGGGGCATGAACCCGCGTCCCCTGCATCGGCAGGTGGACTCTCAACCACTGCGCCACCAGGGAAGCCCGAGGTTAGATTTTAATACAACATTAATAGTCACTTTAACTGTGAATGGTTTAAATATAGCAGTTTAAAGACAGAGATTGTTAGATTGAATAAAAAACAAGACCCAATATGTGCTGCTGACAAAAAAATCATTTTAAATATAAAGACATAAATTTATGTCTAAATATTTAAAGCTTAATCATATAAAATATGCAAAATATATATTGAAATATAAAAACTCAAACTATTAATAAAATAAATCATTAACTTCATAGGCACTTATTCTGTGCCATATACATATGCATTTTACATATACTTATGCATTTTACATCATCCCAGTATACTATGAAGTACTTATTATCCTTCATGTTAGAAATGAGAAAACCGTGACTTAAAAAGTTAAATAATATGTCCAATGTTTCTTACCTGATAACTGGCAGGTGGGATTAAAACCTAGGCTGATTAGAAATCCTACACAGTGATTCACTATTTGAAACTGCCACTACAGATAGCTTTTGGTTATGAGTTTAGTAATGCCTCTGAGTCTATTGGTCAAGAATGATCTCACAATACTTTCTGTTTCTTCTGAGTTCATGCCTTGAATAATTTTGAAAACAGGTTTGTTTTATTATAGAAAAGGAGGAGGGGAGAAGATAGCATGACCTCAATTTGAAATAGTTACAATCTCACATGCCAATATTTTATAGGTCTGTAATTGCATGTTTATAACTTTTTAACTATCCAATTTTACTTTGCCCCGTGATCTTAAATTCTCATGCTTTCAAATTTTCTGAACATGAATTCACATAATACTATTTATCTTACTCTTTTCTTAATACTCTTCTGTTTGGAAAATAAATATTGGCTAGAACACCACTTACCTTGGCAATATCCAAGTTTCTATAAACTTACCATAGGTATTGATTTTTTAAACACCTTATCTATTGCTTGTATACATTTTGAATCCATTAAGCTATATAAAAATATCATGTAAAGATAAAGCCAGGAACTGGAAGTAATTTTCTGGAAAGCTTTGAGTACTGCCAACATATGTTTCTATAAGAAAAAAATTAGATTAATAAGATGTTTCTATTTAAATGTTAAAGTTGTAAACTTTATATTTTACAGTTTTACTCTAGGTATGATTGCCTGAATAGTCAGCATAGAACAAAATCCTGTGTTCCTTCCTTGGTAGTCACAAGGGTGTATTTGGAATGGAAAGCTTCAGATTCATTTTAGCTACAGACAGTTGTTGTAAAGAATACTAAAAATGGTCATAAAGCAATTGGCAACAATAAAGTGTATCTGGAGCAAACTGGCTTCAATAGCACATACCACCCATTGTAAGTACCAGTATCAGTTTCAGCAATAAGTAAATGGGTATGAACTAGAGCAGCTGTTAAATTTTAGTCAGAAATGCTAGACACAAGTTGGGAGTGAGAGAAGAAAACTTGGAGAAGAATGCGTCATCCAACTGACAGTGGGGCCCGTCTTATATAGCAGAATGGATACTACTCCCCACCCTGGAATTCCTCTAATGCCTAAAGTCAATCTTCCAGTTTTTCTGATTGATTTCAGTGTCCAGGTAGAAAATAAATACTTGGCTGTGCTCTTTTGCCCCTAAAGCTACCATCATGCTCCATTTCATTCACTAGAGGGAATAACGAATGAGAGCCAGAGCAATAGACATCAGCCTGATTTCTCTATAGCTCAGAAGAATAACTGATGAGCTGTTTCCTCTCACTGCCCCATGACATAAACAAATGCCACACGTCTATTCATCTTGGCTTTCAACCTTGTATATGTGATTCTCACCAGAAACATTTTCTTCTGTTGGCAGTTGAATAAAATCCTTTTGCATATGTTTGTACATAACATTGTAACAATATTATTTTATACTTATTAGTGCTTATTATCTGTCAGGCATTGTAAACCCATTTTAGGGATATCACCTCATTTAATGTTCACAACAATTCCCTGAAGGAGGTTTTATGTTATGACTGTTTTATGGGTGAAGATAGTAAGAATTAGAAAAGTTAAGTATCTCCTCCAAGAGTACTCAGTTAGTATGTAGTAAGCTTGGATTGAAATCTAGGTGCCCATGTGACATTTGAACTGCAATCTGGAACCCAAGAACCAATAGGAACAAATGCACCGATGGGGAGTGGTATAACTAGGACCACACAGTAGGTTAAGCCAATAAGTCATTTTGTGTGACTGAAACTTAGGTCATGAGTGAGGAAAGGATGACTTTGGGAGAGACAGACTGTGAAGCCTTGTCAAGACTGGTTTTTCCAGCAAGTCATGGGCAAGCTCGTTGGCCATAGAAAGTCACTGGATTTTTGAGAGTTTGGCAAGGGCAAGCTGCTTGAAAATGTTTAAAGAGGGCTGTGATGTGACTGGAATTACAGTTACAATTGTAAGACAATCAGTAGCTTCTTCTCTAGTTCAGATGAGGTATTACAGGTACCTAAATCCTAAAGCAATTTTAATGAAGATGAAAAGTTAGAATTGACAGTGCTTAGACTTACAATGGGATTTGAAGGAGAGAGAGATAAATTCAAGATATTGGCTTTGTGGCCAGGTAGAAAGCAGTGCTATTAAATAAGATGAAGAATTAATGGAGGAGGAAAAGACTGCATATATTTTAGTGCATGCCATGGTTTTTTCCTGGTGGATGTGTCTAGCAGACATTTAGTAATATTTAATAATAGTTCAGTTCATTGGAGAAAGTGAGAAGAGGACAAAAGACACAATAATGAGGACCCACCAGTATATAAGGAGTGATCAGAATATAAAGTGTTGATGAATAAAACTGTGCTTTGTTTACCGCTTGGAGGTAAACAGTCTCCAAAGACGGCCTCCATCAGTTCCTTTCCCAGGAGAAGAACACCACACCACCCGTTAAGCGATGGTGTCTGTTTCCCCTTGCTTTGCATCTGGGCTGGTTTTGTGACTAGCTTTGCCAGGAATTCTGTCTCCACTCATGTCCAATTTTGGTCCAAATTTGAAAAAACAGCTTTTTACTCACATTTCATTCAGTTGGAAATTTTAGCTCCTTGAAATTTGTGGCTTTGTTGGGATTGAGGAAATGTATTTTACAGCTCTCCTGTGGCCCTACTTTAAGTTTATATTTTATAGGTAGGTTGTTTCTGGTGCACTCTGCTTGGGAAGTGGTAATGGTTTGTGTTCAGGGGCCAGTCGAAAGCCACGTGAACCTTAGAGATATTTTTCTCTAAATAATGTTTTCAGATACTATTTCTGAATGTCAGGGGTTGAATTCTAGTGTCACAAGTTCAAAGGCCCTCATCACATATATACACATACATATTGTTTGAGCTTTCTGTTTGGGAAAATGATTCGGTTTAACCCAGATTGCTTATGAATAATTTCCAGATTAGAACAGGCTATGGGAGCAGTTGTTGGGCTCAATATCTGTTGAAAAAAAAAAATTAGTTTCTTGAAAAGAAAAAAAATAAGCCACTGAAGCTATTTTCAGATTTCAATTTATGTGTGAAAATGGGAAAAGCAGTATTTAATTTCTTAATGGAAACCTGTTTCCAACCTGAAGAGATCTGTGGAATAGACCTGATACCACTGGAACAAAGACAGTCTTTATAAAAGGGAAGAGCAGTGGAGTCGGTCTACCTGAGGAGCCAATCTGGCAATTAACTCAGCTACTTATACAAAATGACACACTTGGCTTTAGGGTAACATTCACATTTCCTTTTGATTATTATTTTTGGTCACGCTTCTTCCCACTTATTTCAAATAATTAAAATTTTACTGTAATTCCACTTCCTAAAAGATGTTTAACATGTTACATTTTCAGTTCAAAAAATTTTCAACAAGGCTTGGTTTTTTCACATTCACATTTTTTTTTTTTCCAGTCATGTCTGGCTTATCTTCTGAATCAGGAAAGCTAATGCCATCTCTTACCAGGGACACTGCAGAAATAGAATGATTGATATTACTTGGCACCTACTGTGCTGAATGCCTGTAGTGGAAGGCTGTGGATCAAAGGCAGACCCAGGAAGGCTGATAATTTGTATACTGAGCTCATAACCAGACGGCCATTGTTCTGATGCAAACAGATAGGCTGCGTATGTACTGAAACTAAAATACAGGAGAACACAGTCTGAGCAAGTATTAAACAACACTGTATTCTTTCTTCCATTGTGATTTCTGGACATCACAGTGCCTCCATCACAAAAGTACATCTAAGCAGGTACTTCAATCATGGGCCCTCTGGTTTTCACATGTGGTTCTGTAGGTAAAATTATGAGCTATAGATAATAGGCAGATGCATAATGTTTCAATGATATGGGCACATATATGGCTTATGTCTCTATTAAATCCATCATATACATTTATGCACAGGACTATGTTCAAATAGAGGGGGAGAGAATAGAGAATGAGTGTTTTTATTGCCAATTTCAGCAAAAGTACAAAGTACTTCAAAGTACATAAGTCATTTCAACTAGCATTACATAGGTCAACACAGGATAAGGGTAGACAATTGCTACTGATTTCCAGTAAACCCACCAAAAAAACCTCACAAAAATAGATACTAAAGGGACAAAATGAGCAGGTTTGAGACCAGACAATTCACACCTGATTTTAAATGATTTTGATTGGTTTATGAAGAAATTCAATTCATATCTCAAGGCATTTGTTATCAACATTATAAACCACTACATTATACTTTAAAACACGTCAGATGCTAGGAGTGGGGAGGGCAGGTCCACAGTGTGCTTGGGGAGGTGTGTGGGGGGGTGTGTGTGAGAGAGATAGAGAGAGAGAGAGATTGATTCCTTGGTGTTTTTGAACATACGTTGCTGAGGTAGAGGAGCCTTGGTCGAAGCGTTAGTAACTTTCAGGACTTTGTTGAAAACTTGCCCCAAAGGACAAAGGTATATTTGATGATGAATACTTATGACTTGTTCTCCAGCTTGTTAAGCAGCAGCAGAAGAAAGGAGAAACAGTCCAAGGATGTTCATCTACACATAAGTTCAACAGAGGGAGGCAGATGATCGATTATTTTCTGATGCCATTCAAACAGGAAAAAAATATTCTGGAAACAAAGAGATTGCATAAAAAATATATTTCAAGAACATCTCTAGCCATTTTTCCTAAGCTGACAACGATAGCAATACTCATGGATTATCAAATCTTTTATAATTAGAAGTAATTTTCCTTGAATTTCCTCTAGCATTCCTGATACATATGGCTTCACTCTCGACAGTAAACTCCAGCTCTCCTCCCTGCACCCCCTTCCCCTCGCCAACACACACACATACACAGAGCCCTGGACGCCCCATTGGTTTACACAGTGTTTCCTGCTGAGGAGCATGGGGGCCATGGAATTATGGTCCCAATAAGAACCTAATAACATAAAGCTCTGTCTGGTTTTATCCTTTATGGCCAACTATAGAAGTGTAAGTTTTTTCTTGCTTTAAGTCATTTTCCAAATCTTTGAACCAGAAGGGTCTCAGAAATTATCTACTCCACCCTTCTGACAAACTTTACAAATAAGGAAACTGAGGCTCCAAATAGTTAAGTGACTTGCCTAATAAAACCTGAAAATAAAAACCCAACAATGATGCTTTCAGGATTAAACATTTTCATAGCTCATTATCCTCTACAGAATAAAGCATAAAATCTTTGACAAGACTCTTCCATTATTTTCAGTGTCATCTCCCACCCCACTTCCCTTCCAAGATTTTGTTAAGCGACTCAGAACTGCTGATGGTTCCCCAAAGGTTCTGGCCTCAAGGCCTTGTCAGGGTGCTCATTTTTCCTAGAGCACCCTGTCCACCCCTAGCTCTTCTGTCTGACTCTTTATAACCAGCGTTCAAAACTCAGGATAAGGCATCGTGGCTTCAAAGATGTACCTCTGACTCCCTGTTTGGTATAGGGGCCTCTCTGTGACCTTATAAGACTGAAGACCTTGACATAGATCTTAGGCAGTTGCAATTATCTGTTGATGGGGTCCTCTCTCATTTATCACTTTGATGATAAGAGACTCTGTCTTTTCATCTTTGCATTCCCAGCAAGCATCTGGAACAAAATACTTTCTCAACAAATTTATGGAGCATCTATTTTTATTGCTAAAATAACCTTATTTTCTCTATTCCCATCTATATGGTAAGCATGGTTCTATTAGATTTAGAGAGTGATTAAAGTTCAATAAATATATATCACTTATATAGAGACTGAATTTCTTACAGCATTTTCACATACATCCTTTTAAGCAGATACTCTTTGAGGCAGATTATTCCTCTCTATAACAGTGTCCAGATTTGTAAAAAACAGAGGAAAGTTTAGGTGCTCAGGAGATTTAGACGAGGGAAGAAAAGGTCAAGGGAATCAATGTCATAAAATATCTGAGATATTTTGTATAAAAAGATTATTTATATTGCATAGTAAGTGCATGAATAAAAGAAGTAGAGGGAAATAGGAGAGAAGCTGGTAATCACCAGTTAAGATTGGTTTATAGAGACTTCCTGTAACTACAGACCCTAATCTTCTATGAAATTCTAAAGACTAAGAAAAAACAAATGATTCAGCTTTATCATCTGTAGAAATTTAGATTTTCTTCAATGAAATGTTAACTGATTTTAACTTTAAAAAAGTCTTGACTGTTTTCTATATGTCTTAAAAAGAAAACTTTAGTATAATAAAACCTCAACTATTTCACTGGAATTTCTAGGGAAAAAAAGCATATGTCAAGGACTGATCATATTTAGCTATAACCCACAATACTAAAATCATTTGCACTGATAAATGAATCATGTGTTGTATTTTATTACCAAAAGATGGATAAAGTTCCATGGGGGAAAAAAGTAGAAATTAGAAAAAGGAGTACTGTTTGTTCTCTGAGAGTGTATATCATTCTGAACTTTTCTCCTGGCTTCCTGGCAACCTCCAATTTCAAATTCCATCGATAGGCGTAACCTACATAACATAAAACCCAGATGGCAGTCTATGTGTCTTTCTATTTGCTTTGGCGACCTCTCATCTCTCTTAACAAGACTTGAGTAACAGATGAAAATCAATAAAATTATAGTTGGTTACAAAAGACTGCAGTCCTAGCTTACTCAGGGTTTGTATTCCTCCTCCTAGGGAACGCAAATTCCACAGATTTTATGCCTCTTGGGGTGGGCCAGCTCAGTTACTTGGACAAATGAAGGAAGAGGATTTACACATTGTTCTTGGTAGTTTTCCCGGGTGTTTATTTTCTTTAAAAAAAAAATCATAACTACTTTAGATTTTCTAGGGAAATCCAAGCATTCTCTGGGCAGTGTCTCGGTTTATCCCTCTAATACCCCTCTCTCATTTGGTTTCAGTGCCTTTGCAAATCATTCTTTTAGGTTGTTTTTCAAGCATCGGCATTTAAACCAATGGTTTATACACATGCCCGTGAGTATACACAGATTTATCTGGGATTCTCTAAGGAGTAATTATACCTAAATCCCTTTTATTTAAGCTCAATAAAGCATATCAAAATGCAAGGGTGACTGATGTTGTATAGATAGCTTGAACCTGTTCTGGTTTTTGTTCAGTAAATCATTCTCAAATGTCCACACTGTTATTGCTAAGGAATTGCAACATACCCAGCATCTGACTGCGTCATCCAGATGTCTTCACTGAGGTGGAGAACCACTCTTTTAAAGCGGAAATGGAGTTTGACCTGCCCATCTGTGATTTTCCAATTTGAAAAAGTATACACACCAAGCTTTTAAATATTTCTCATAATCATTCAAACTGCTTTGCTCTTTAGAAGTGTGTGTTACTTTGATGAATTCACCCACTTGTTCTGTTGCAACATTGAAGCTGATGTGTCCATTTGAATGCAGTAACATTCATTTCTATACTCATGGAATATATGTTTGTTATTTTTTAACCTAACTGTAAATCTCATAGCCTATACATGCAGCCTGCAGCATCTTCATGACTTACTGGTTCATTGCCTACCACACTGGTGTTAAATTAACTTGGACGAGTTCTTATGAAACTGGTGTGACAGAGTATCCCAACTGCTCCATTTTAAAAACAAAGTCTTTATGTTCTTGAATAAGATGGGCAGTTGATAGCTTACAGCTTGATGTGTGCCTGGACTTTTCTTTGAGGGTGTGAAGAAGGGGAAAGAAATTTTTGTATTGGAGCCAGAAAAAAGATTAGGAAAATCAAAGCAATAGAAAAGGATGACATGGCATCTCTCTAAACCAGCTTGAAATAGTGTTGATTCTCAACAGAAAGGGTTAGAGCCTTAAGCTGAAGAAAATGTTTTCATGAAAGACTTTGTGAGATTCTAAGCAAAAGCAGTGGAGCTTTGGAAAATAAATGAAAAAATACAGCTTAAAACTGGGAATAGAAAGGGTACTCTCCCCACTTATATCTGGTATGTTTCCCAACCAATGGCTTGAAGGGTATATACTCTGCTTTTAGATCTTGAAGAGTTGATGTTTATACATTTTAACAATAATCTTAATGCTTCTCTCTCTCCCTCTCTGTTTTACAGAGTGCATATTGACTTTCCCCTAAACTGGAACACTCATATTTTCTCCCCCTTTCCTCCTCCACTCTATCTCTTGATTTTAGTTGTTCTGTAATTAATTTAAATTTTCCTTATGGGTCTCTTTATATCTTGAAATAATGTATTTAAAGATCTATTTCTTGATTTGTCTGCTAAGCAGTATCAATCAACTCCCCAATATGAAAGATTAAAAACTTAGTCCAATTACATTTTTTCCCACCATTCTCCACCCTCAACAGTTTGTTAATATATTATTTATTTCTACATTTCAAAGCTGTAAACATTAAATTCTGATCTAAAACCACAATCCCAGACTTCCCTGGTCGCGCAGTGATTAAGAATCCACCTGCCAATGCAGGGAACATGGGTTCGAGCCCTGGTCCAGGAAGATCCCACATGCCATGGAGCAACTAAGCCCATGCACCACAACTACTGAGCCTGTGCTCTAGAGCCCACAGGCCATGACTACTGAGCCCGCGAGCCACAACTACTGAGCCCACGTGCCACAACTACTGAAGCCCGTGCACCTAGAGCCTGTGCTCCACAACAAGAGAAGCCACTGCAATGAGAAGCCTGCGTACCGCAACGAAGAGTAGCCCCCGCTCTCTGCAACTAGAGAAAGCCCATGCAGCAACGAAGACCCAATGCAGCCAGAAATTAAAAAAACAAAAAAACACATGTCTACATTTGCTCATTGTTATTGATGGATCTGAATAGATTATTTATACTCAGCCTTTTCACACAATATCCCCCTCTGATGGACCAGAGCTGAGGAATGGTTCCACAGATGGGCCTCACCACCTAGACCTTGTCATTATAATAAAGGAGTAGTGCATCCATCAGAGGTATGCCCTACTTTTTAAGGACAACGCTATATCAGTCAGGATGACTTTAGCTGCAAATAAGAGAGCTTGAACTACCAGGACATGCATTATCTATGTAATGAAAAATCAGCAGGTGGACATTTGCAGGGTGGTTTTCAGTGGGACAGAGACATTACTAATGGCTCAGATCCATTGCATCTTTTCTGACTGCCAAATTCAGCTTGCTCGCTTTCCCCTCAGGCTGGCTCCTTTCACGGTCTTGAAACAGCTGCTATATTTCCAGGAGTCACATGCAGATGATAATATTCAGAGGCAATAAAGGGATTTACCTACCTGTGTTCCTTTTTAAGGTGAACAAAAGTCTTCTAGAGAAACCCTGTCATGTCCATTTTCTAGACTTGTGTCACTTCTCAATCTCAAATCAGCCACTGACAAAGACAAATTATGATGATGGGCCAAGACTAATCATAATTAACCTCTGAAATTCATGATGACCCCATACTTACACAAACCCAGGATCTGTTGACAAAGAATAAAGCCAGGGGCAGAGGCATGCAGAGAGAGGGAGTGGGTATAAGGAATGTCTATCAAGTGGACAACACACCTGTGAAGTGGGCTTCACAACTACTGAAGCCCATGTGCCTAGAGCCCGTGCTCCTCAAAAGAGAAGCCACCACAATGAGAAGCCCACGCACCACAACAGAAGAGTAACCCCTGCTTGCTGCAACTAGAGAAAGCCCGCACGCAGCAACAAAAAACCAACGCAGGCAAAAATAAATAAATAAATTTATAAAAAAATAATAAATCTCATAGAGACAAACATTCACTATAGAAGTGGATCAAATGATTTCATGTACTGTTTTTTCCTATCAAATGCAACACTCAGAAAATTTAAATATTCACTACACTGCTTCCTTTCAGGTTTTTGTTTTTTTCCAGAAAAGTAGGAAGTTTGGTTCAAGTGGTCCTGGGATTCAGACCTGGAATAGCTTGTTTAATTATGGGAGTTGACAGAGATGGTTTTCTGTAGGGACACTCCACTGAGTGTTTATAGCAAAAGGAGGATATATCTTTATCCTTTTTATAACCTTTTCTGGGGCAGAGATTGAAAGACTATGATGAAATCTTCTCACAACCTTCTGTTGCCTAATCCCATTAAACTTCACCCAAGGGAAATCCCATTAGACCTTAAACAAAGAACAAGTCCCTCCCCTAAATAGATTAGAGAACATATATGTCAAGCAAGTAGGCTTTCCGAACAAAGCAGAGTTATTTATTTTCCTACAGTGCAAACAAGGCAGGTATTTTAAAGGGAAGTATGCAGTGATCCTTGGCCAACTTGCTTCAGAGCAATGGCTGTAGTCTCAGTGCACTGCTTTTCTGTAATAAGGATAAATCACTACATGACTAAAGCCATGTATAAAGAAGTATTTCCTCGCACAACTGTTCACCTGTACCATTTTTCTAGATTCCACATATATGTGTTAATATACCATATTTGTTTTTCTCTTTCTGACTTACTTCATTCTGTATGACAGTCTCTATGTCCATCACACAGATGTAGAAAACAAACGTATGGACACCAGGGGGGGAAAGGAGGGTGGTGGGATGAATTGGGAGACTGGTTATGTACAGTAATATGCATAAAATAGATAACTAATGAGAACCTGCTGTATAGCACAGGGAACTCCACTTTGCTATACGGTAGAAACTAACACAACATTGTAAAACAGCTATACCCCAATTAAAAAAAAAAAAAGTATTTCCTGATATCTTCTCATACAGAAACTCATTGAGAGGACCCTGAGATACAATAGCAGTGACGATTAGGGGCCGGGAATGGGTTAGAGAACCCATCATAATTTGGACATTAATGTTACTATTAGTAACTTCATTAGGACTCTCAGTTTTATGAGGCTGAGGGATAGTCAGGTAATATATATATATATATAAAACTTAGAAAAACAGAGGCCATAGCCCTTAAAGTAAATTGATCTCTGCTACTTCTCAACAGACCTCTGCCAGGAAGAACTTAAACCGATTGTGTATAAGAACCCATTCTTGAGATGGGGAAGCAGCTGTAGCATGAAAGAACGATTCTGGGGATTCTTTGGGTGGTAACCTTTAGACTCCTCAGACTAGACCACTCCCTGACGGCACAGTCAGGAGAGGCCCAGAAGGATCAGGTACATGATCACTACAGTGTAGATGAATTTGATCAGAAAGTAGAATCGGAAGGAATCTCAGAACTCTTTTTTTTTTTTTGGCCGTACGCGGGCCTCTCACTGTTGTGGCCTCTGCCGTTGCGGAGCACAGGCTCCGGACGCGCAGGCTCAGTGGCCATGGCTCACGGGCGCAGCCGCTCTGCGGCATGTGGGATCTTCCCGGACTGGGGCACGAGCCTGCGTCCCCTGCATCGGCAGGTGGACTCTCAACCACTGCGCCACCAGGGAAGCCCCAGAACTCTTTTGATATTACAATTGTGGTCCCAGAGTAAGATATAAAAGCTAGCCAAATGGGAAATCTAAGGAAATATAAACAACTCCTCTTTGTGGCAAACACTTCGGGAATCAGATATATTAGCTAATTAAACTATCTGGTGGTTCGACAAATACTGTCTGTGGATTGTCAGTTTTCAAGCAACTGAATTTAGTACTTAACATTATGGAAACGTTACATTTCTTTCATCCTTTTTGATTATTCAGGAGTCACTTTTTATCTTGGAAATTTTTTCTGTATTCAATAATTGCCATCTTATATTTCTACAGGAGAAAACTATGGCTTTTTGAATGTTTTAGGGGCACTTTCTACATTAGATAAGGCTTTAAAGAGGGAATGGCGCACATTAACTACTGTGATTTATTTATTTTGAATCTCCTCCATCATACCAGTCTCTAAAGAATAATCACCAGAAACTACCTGATTTTAACATCTGCCAACATTTTTTTTTTTTTTTCCGGAGATCCCAGACCGGGGCACGAACCCGTGTCCCCTACATCAGCAGGCGGACTCTCAACCACTGTGCCACCAGGGAAGCCCCTGCCAACATCTTTTTTACAGCTTATTTTAGGAACTGAGATAATTGCCATTAAATTGAGTCAAAACTCATATTCTCTCTAGAGAAAAACAAGTGTGCCTTTAAATTTTTGAATTATCTAGATGATTATCTCATAGTTTCTCTACAGATCTATATATACAAACAAAGCTAAAGCAATTGCATACGTTTAAGGGCTTGAAAAAGTATTACATAAGATTTACACGTTTCTGTGGTGCCTGTCTCCATGGTACCTGGTTAAAAGGACGCATGCATGACCCAGTAGTTCTTTTACCTCTAATTTATGTCAGTGGTGCTAATTATGCTTTGTGCAATTTAAATCAGACATCTTGTTTGAATCTTACATTTTAAAACAATTATTTCCTCATAATTTCCTCATGTTCTCCTTGGGAAACAGGGACATTATTCCATCCATGACATAGGATTATTTCTAAACCATCTCATTTCTTTTAAACGGTCTATCTCATTTCTTCTTCTGCCCACCAAAATATGTACTTATCACATCAGTCTAAAGCAGTCTACAATAGTGATTGAAGACAGCATATAATAGTGATAGAAATACCAGTGCCTTTAAACAATAGAACCCATTAAAGGGCCTTTATTTTACCTCTGGCTACTTTAATTTTTCTTACGATCAAATCCAAGGCTCATCTTTTACTTTTTCTGGGTATATGTTTTTTTGAGCTATTGTTAGCCATATGAGTGAAAGTAAAACTGGAAAGATGAAAATTCACATTAACATAAAGCCATTAACATAAAAAATGTTCAGTAAACTGATTCCGAAGAAAATGATAGTAATAACAATACTATTGCTATCATATGTCATGTGATCTGTGTGTGATGCAGATCAGCATTTTGGGGGTCACTCAACCACTCCAGTGTACGTTATCTCCGAATAATCATATGCCAAGGAAACTGCTCTTTTGTTTGAATGTGTGTTTGTGATTCTCCTCAATGTTTTGATATTTTAATAGCATTGACCAAATTTTTATTTTTTTTCTTTTGGTAATAAATTTATCTATGAGATAGAAATTTCAGTATAATCTAAGGCAAATTGTGTCTCATAAGCTCTTGGTGGAGAAAATCAATATTACACATTAAAAAGTATTCTAAGGTCAAAAAAGAAAAAAATGTATGCTAAGGTCAACTAACTTGAGAGGCATAAACTATAGTAGTTAAGAGGCTTTGCACTCATTTCTAAGTACAAGACTTGGTTCTGTCATTTCTAAGTTGTGTGACCTTGACCAAGTCACCTTAATTTATTTTCATTTCCAAAATGAAAATTCCACTCATAATACCTACCTTATAGGATTGTGGTGGGCTATAAGTGAGACAATATAAATTAAGTCCTCAGCACAATTCCAGTCCGCCAGTAATTTCCCAGTCAATGAAATGACGATAGCAATGATAATAACTACACTTGGGGATCATGAGAGTAGGGAATGAACAGATCTAAAGCCAATATAAGCATATGTAATATAAACTGAAAAATGTCCAGCATCAAGAGAAAAAGTCATATATGTTTCCCTACTTCAGTCACCTTTGTGCCTCTTTTCAGTCTCTAAAGGTAGGGTAATCGCTTAACCCATCTTGCCCAATACAGTCCTATTTCGTGCCTGCTGTCCCTGCAACATTGCTAACAGCACAGCCTTTGACTTCCCAGAAGTGTACCAGTTAGGACAACAAATTTCGTGGTCACCCACCTAAAGAACTCTCTCAGGTGATCCTCTGCCTCATTAAGACGCACTGTTTTCAGACGAAAAAAAACGATGATTTTTTCCAAGTATTACAAGCCTCCAATTTCCCTGAAAATAGAATTGAAATTCCAAAAATGTATTTTCCTTGTGATAAGCCTCAATGTATCGTCTCTGCCTCTGTCCTCAAGACAGTTATTTGAGATCGTCTGGCTTCTCTGAGGTGAAGATTGTTGGGAGGTGCAGAATTAATCATGAGGAGAAGCAAGATCCTGTTGGAGAGAATCTATGGTAGAAAAATATGGGTGGGACCTGGAATCAATGTCACAGGGCAGGGAAGGGACTAAAACTATGGGAAGGGGTATACTTCAGCGGCAGATCCAATTTCCAGCATTGATTTTCATTTTTACCTTCTTTTTCTCCTCCCTGCATAATGATTAGCGTACATTGCAGCCAGCATGGTTGCACGAAACACAGACTCCGGGGCCAGACAGCCTCAGTTCACATTCAGGCTCCAACACACACTAGCCGTGTAACTTTGGCCAAGTTACTTATCTCCTCTGAGCCTCATTTCCTTCCTGTGGTAAAAAGGGGCTAACCACCTACCTCATGGGATTGATATCAAGATTAAATGAGGTAATATATGTAAAGCTCTTCCTCAGAACAGTGCCCAGTGCATAGTACATGCTTTTGTGCTGACTTTTATCTTATTTCAGGACTATGGTCATGATGATAGAGTTGCACTAGTATTCATCCTGATTCTAGTTTTCGATCAAAACCATGATGCGATCATCTAGATGTTAGCTCCTCCAAGTGTGGACTGTGAGTTGGGAGCACCCACGTCTCCTGGGCACTTAGGAGAAATGAAGATTCTCGGGCCCCAGCCCCTCCTACCGATCTGGAATCTGCACTCTAACAAGATCCTGGGAGGTTGCTAAGCACGTGAAGGTTTGAGAAGCAGCGGTCTACAAAACCATGTTGCAATCCTTCACTGATGACCAATAGTCTTCTTTTTACATTTTTAGAACTGATCAAATGGAGGAAAGGTCAAAGCCAGTCATCTCTCTGGAGGAAGTGAGAGGTGGGAAGCAGGGAGGATGGCCGGGTGAAGAGAAATAAACAAAGACTCTGTTTCTTACCTACTCTTCCACTACCCTTATTTGCACCCCAGTCACCACCCATGCACACAGTCAACTCACAAGCTGCACAGAATAGTGAAGTCCATAAGGTTTATATCCAGGACAGTATAATAGGGGAGATTACATTTCAGAAGAGGAGCCTACAAGGCAGTATTGGGAACATGAAAGTTTCTCAAACCAATTATCACGGAGCAAGGAATTTGTGGGATGGTTAACTAAGGTCAAATGTTCCAAAGGATTCAAAATGGAAAGGAAAGTGGAATGAGACTGAAAGTTACTGTGGCTCTACCATGTGCTTTCTATACAAAATATCACTAAATCTTCACAAAGAGTTGATGAGGCCCTTATCTCCTTTAACAGTTTAGGAGATTGAAGCACAGAGAGGGAAATAAAATTGCCCACAGTCACACAGTAAATTGAGGCTGGCTGAACTCTAGTTCTCTGACTGCTAACCAGTGATCTATCACCCAAAGCTGGAGATGTAAAAGAAAGCAGGCAGCAGGTCTCATAAAACTGAGTACCTTCTGCCTTATTTTTCCCTTTCTGTTTTGCTTTAAGTTGATGAGAATTGTTTCTAAGATCCACTTCTGGTGAATTATTTACAGTAGATGGGATCTTCTGCTTAAATGAAAATCAGAAAAGACATGTAAAGTGAGGTCCCTGCCATGATGGAATTTACAGTTTAACTGAGCTGAGAAATTAACCTGCATGTAAAAAACAAAGATGTCTTAGGCTTAGACAGTGTTACTGGCTGTTAAGACAGAGGAATTCAGGAAGGAAATCAATTGAGTTATCATAGTTATCTGAGAAATCTTTGAAATGAGGTGGACCTTGGGATAAGATCTAGAAAGGTTCCTCACTCAGGTGTAAGTATCATTGAGTTAATACGATTCTAGACCTTTAGCCCCACACTCTTGAGAGAAGATTAGACTTGTTCCTTTTTGTGCTTCCAACTAAGATTGTATTTGGACAAGGGTCCCATGGCTAAAATAATAAAAATAACCATCTTAATTTTACTTTTAATAAAGGTGGGCCAGTAAAGTAATGGACTGGAGGGAGGTGACACCCGGAGCAGGTAGAGAGGGAACAGGTGCTGAAAGGGTATAGAGAGGGTGCCATGGGGAAAATTAATTCACTTCAAATTGTTGCCTAGGACTGGCCATGATCAGTATTAATAATGTGGATCAACCTGTCAGTAATACTGAAAAGTCAAAATTATCAACTAAGTGGAATGTTCAATAAGAAAATATCTTGGGTAAGAGTGTTCAGTCCTTGGCGGAATCAAACTGTGTCCTGCCGACTTGACTTCCTCAGCCATCAAGTCCTTGGTGGTGTTGGCAGCCTCACCCTGAGCGAGTTAGAAACATCACTGGAGCAGTTCCCTCTGCAGAACTCTGAGGACAATTAACTGGTGTCCTTACCTATCAGTGTCGCATTTCCTGGACTCCTAAAGAATATTACCTAGAGGAATTCCTAGTGTGGTTACACGTAACCTTGTCTGGGGACCCTTAGAATTTGGGAGCTTTAAAGCATCACTCCTAAAACAGGAAAGAAGCATCAATAAGGGATCCATGAGAACAGCTACTGAAAGTCACCCCTGGAGTTTAAATCCTGGTCTCCTACCTGTGAATATGGAGCCCATTACTTAACTTCTCTATTCACGCAACGAATCTTTATCCTGTACCTACTAAGTGCAAGGTGTGAAAAGAATATCTACCCAATTGGGCTGTTGTGAATATTAAATTGGATAATGTTCATAAACTATTCAGCCCAGTGTTTGAAACATAGTAATTGCTCTATAAATGGTAGCCATTATGTTAACAGAAATAATCAAAGCAACACTTCCACATCATTGTGAAAAAGCACAATCCATTTTTAAATTGAAATAATTGTAGAATACCTGCATGCAAAGATCTAGCCTGCACAATTTGGATTTCAAACGTAGAGTTCATCTCAAATCTCCTTTCCCAGACCTGGAAGAGCCAATTTAAATTTTTCCGTGTACTGGAATTTTGCTGAATTCAATATTATTCTGATAATAATATATTTTTATGAAGCTTTAAAAAACAGTTTCACGTTCATTAACTCTAAATGAATTATTGACAGTAGGTTGGAAATCTTGTTTTATAGAGATTTTGGTATGTAAAATTTATTTTAAATGAATCTGGCCTGGATCAGCAACTGGAGTAAAACAATTAAAGTGTCCAATTTGGGGGAATTCTTGGTAGGTATCCAACATGCCATTAGTTTTCATAATCAAGCTGTTATGTGATCTTTTTTTTTTTTCATTATGCATGAGCAAATACACTCAATTTGAGGCAATTATTATCTGTGGCACAATATAATCAAAAAGCTACTGCTATTTGTTGAAGGATTCTTTGTTTGCCAAGATTATTAATAAAGTTATGCCAGGAGCACATGCAGTGCTGCTTGGCACTCAGCAGCTGGCTCTGGCAATGCGAAGATAAATCAGAATTCTTGAGGCTTGTATTTTTCAATATTCCTGCCAGTGTGCGTATTGGAGAATATTTCATATTAAAGAGCACTAATTGCCTTAATTGGCTTAAGGCTAACAAGCCCACTGTACTGTTGGTATGTTGTCAAAGCACTGAGTTTATTGGGGGAACACGGAGTCTTACATATTCCATGGTCCAGGTGTAACACACAGAGCAAGGCAGTTGGAGTCCGTGAGTGACCCCTTGTGTGTTATGGAAGAGTGGGGTATGGAGGGGGTTAGAAGCCCACCCTGATCAGCCCAAGGTGACACCTCTTCACATCATCATCCAAGGTAAATAATTCCCTTCAGAGGGCCCATGAAGGAACATCAACCTGTCTAGATTAACTTCCAGATCCATCTGTGAGCATGAAACTGCTTGCTTGCTTACGGCTGTACTTGCAATGGGCAGAACCCACTTTTGCTTTTCTTTTTTTAAAAATTAATTAATTAATTTTATTTTTTTGGCTGCATCGAGTCTTAGTTGTGGTACATGGGGTCTTCAACGAGGCATGCAGGATCTTTTGTTGCGGCGTGAGGGCTCTCGGTTGCGGTGCGCAGGCTTCTCTCTAGTTGTGGCTTGCGGGTTTTCTCTTTCTAGTTGTGGTGCTCAGGGTCTAAAGCGCAGGGGCTCTGTAGTTTCCGGCACGTGGGCTCTCTCGTTGAGGCACACGGCCTCTCTAGTTGAGGCGCACGAGCTCAACAGTTGTGGCGAGCGGGTTTAGTTGCCCCGCGGCATGTGGGATCTTAGTTCCCTGACCAGGGATCGAACCCACGCCCCCTGCATTGGAAGGCGGATTCTTTACCAGTGGACTACCAGGGAAGTCCCCCAGTTTTGCTTTCTGATGCCTAACAACAAATTTAATAACACCTGCAAAAATAAAACTGCCATCCTAGTTTATCATGACTCAAACACATGAACCTTGACCCTCTCTTCACTGCTATTGAGTCTTTTAATTTTGCTTTTATTCAGGGGTGTCATCCCAAAAGACAGCCTGGTGGTGGGGTGAAAACAGAGCCAAAGAGAATAGTGCCACCACCTTTCTTCATGAGCTCTTCTCCTTGCTTGCAGATGCTAGAAGTTCCAAGAAAGGGGTTCAGTCCCTCTTAAAATGCAAATTCCCAAGCCTCCCCCACCTCCACCATGAAGAACCCAAGTGAACTTTTAGACATTTATATCTTAATATGCTTGGGCTTAAAATTCTAGGAAGGGGGACTCCCCTGGTGGCACAGTGGTTAAGAATCTGTCTGCCAATGCAGGGGACACAGTTCGATCCCTGGTCTGGGAAGATCCCACATGCCACGGAACAACTAAGCCTGTGCGCTGCAAATACCGAGCCTGCGCTCTAGAGCTGGCGAGCCACAACTACTGAGCCCACGTGCCATAACTACTAAAGCCCGCACGCCTAGAGCCCAAGCTCCGCTACAAGAGAAACCACTGCAATGAGAAGCCTGTGCACCACAATGAAGTGTAGCCTCCACTCTCCGCAACTAGAGAAAGCCCGTGCGCAGCAACGAAGACCCAGCGCAGCCAAAAATAAATGAATGAATGAGTTAATTTTTTAAAAAGAATTTTAAAAAAAAAAGTAAAATGCTAGGAAGGAACATGAAGAAAATGCTCTTAGGATGCTCCCAACAGAAGGGGACAACTGGCAGGTCTAAATAGGGAAAAGGGATCAAGATGCAGGGATCACCCTCACCCCAAACCGTCCTGCTCCATTGTTCTCAAGTACCATGGTTTGCTTTATTAACTGATTAGCCTAATTAAAAACAAACAAAAACAATGGCTTACTCTGCCAAATGCATATGACAAATAATTTTACTGCTTAGAGGTGTTAAAATTGCATGTGATTCAGGAGGAGTGAAAGTACTAGGATGAAAACATTTGCCATTTGTAGCTGGAAATATAGTTGAAATTTAAACTTAGGAAGAATCAGAGGTATATCTGATCAAATGGGAAAAACTTACCATCTTGGGCACATTTGACAGGTGGACAAAAGTGCCTGAAAATCATGGCTGGGATATTTCAGGTGCTCCATATATACTTGCGGGAATAATCAGTACCACCTCAGTGTGCAGAGGGTCTGGGGATGGCTCTCAGGAGACGGGGAGGGAGGAGGGTCTTAGTCTTAGTCTTACCCCTGTGTGACCTCATAGAGGTCTCACTAGGGAGAGCTCAAGTCTTTTCTTTTCCATCTGTCTTGAGAGAAGCCTGTATCACACAAGGGCACAAAGGCAGAGATCACTTTTGTTTGGAAATTTTATGTGGGAAAAGGAAATAAAAATTGAAACCAGAAAACTCCTGTAAGTGATAGAGTGGTTTGATCAATATTTCTCCCTTTTCTGATGTTCTTATTAAATCTGAAGTTTATAATCACTTCCCACTCATGCTTGTGAGCAATTAAGAGTATCTGCCAACAAAAGAAAGACAAAATAAAAGTGAGTAATGAAACTGATGATAGAGCAGGGACTTGTTCATGTTTTTAATCTGTAGATTTAGGAACACACGCTTGATCATTAAAAGCAGCAGTTATATTTTATGTTCAAGTGCAGTTTTAAAATATTAAAATAAAAAAATTTTTAAAGCATAAGTAGAGATACTTTCTTTGTATCCCTGATAAAAGGCTTTCTCGCTATGTCAATCAGTTTGAAAAATAGCACAGGATGACATCATTCTGAAGGAAACAATTTTTAAGGTACTTGCATTGCAGTTCTATCTCTTTGGATGCTATGGTTAGTGGAATATATTTATAAAATGTAAATGCATTCAGTTTCTTCATTCATTCAACAAAAATCTATTAAGCCATGACTATCTACCAGGCATCAAACTGGGCCCTCAGGATATTAAGCTGATTAAGGCCATGACCCCTGCCTCAGGGTGGCTCATGGGTTACTGGGCATCCTATATATGTTAGGATGCTTTTGGTTACAGGTAACATTTTTAACTTACTTAAAGGGCATCGGGATATATAATAAAAAAGCCAGATATAGGGTGGGCTTCATGGTGGGCTGATTCTGTGTCTTCAAGAGCTCAGAACCTTTCTGACTTTCCATTCTGTACAACCCATGCACAGAAAGTCCACTTCATCTTCCTGCCCTAATGCTCATGAGTGCCTGCTGGCAGCGTGATGTTTACATGCAGTGGAAGAGAGAAATAGTCTCCTTTGGCTCTTAAGAATAATAAAATTCCTTGCCCCAAAGCCCAATCTTTTTTATATTTCACTGGCACAAATAGATTCAGATCTGCAATATCCCTAAACGATATCCCCAGTAAGCGGGTTGGGATTGCCATAACTGGCTTAGCCTAATTAGTGTCCACCTCTGCCGCAGGGACCCATCAGATTTCCTTGAGACATATTGGCTGCTTGGGAAAGGGTTTCTGTTAGGCAAAGGGAACAGAGGCATTCTGGATTATATCCTTTTCGCCGTTATCTTTTGTAACACGAAGAGCTATTTCAGTAACGTGGGACTCGACTGGCAGATGATATAATTTCTGAAGGACAGTTTCTGCTAGATCAGTTGTTCTAAAACTTGAGAACCTGGAGGGCTTATTGACACACAATTTGCTGGACCCCAGCCCAGAATTACTCAGAGGTGTGGTCTGAGTATTTGCATTTCTATCAAGTTGCACTGGGAGGCTGATACTGCTGACAACTTTGTCAAGATGAGGCTTCTAATAGCAACTTGGCAGCCTTTGATGTGCTAAGATTACCATGAGAGTTGGACTTCAGATTTTGAAAACACTTTCTCTCCATGGGGCAGACAGTTTTTGATTTACTGTTGTTCAAACACCTGGTCAGCTTTGAAGACATCCTTCCCTCCGTTGGCCATGGCCTTGTCTATTACATAAAGAGCCTCAAATATCTTTTGAAAGCCATTGCTGCTGTTACTCTAATAAAACTAGTCTCCAGAATTATTTTTAAAGCCATTAGTGCACATGTAAAATGTAAACTTGTTTTACAGCCAAGCTTTAAGAAAGTTACAATTCATATTTCTGCAATTCTGCAAGTATCTATTATTGTGTAAATTGGACTCTGTACACTGACAAGAGGAACTGTGTTACTGAACATACTGGGAAGGTAAATTGCTTGGGGAATAAAAAGATCATAATGTATCAACTCTCCACAGGCTGAATACAGCACTATTTTTTGACACCGAATAAAGCAATTTATACTATCTCTTCACTGCCCAATTTTTATAATAGACGTTTGTTTAACTTAAGCAGAAAGTTTGCCGATCCTTGTCACTCAACAGTTGTTACGTTTTCCAAAATAATTTGAGTTGGCAGTTGAACCACTTAAGGAGGTAATTCTAAGGCACCCAGATAAATATGAGTTGTCAGAGAAAAGGTACCTGCTATGGGCCAGGTTCTGTTCTGGGGACTGTATTCATGTTATTTCAGTTAACAAATTTAAAAATAAAGGGAAAATCCACAACAAATAGGAGCTCTCCTCGTTTTCCTTTATGAATTTGAGCTTTTCTCTTGGTGATCTAGGAGAGGCCATGACTCAAAGCAAAGATCTTTTTGAAATGCCTTTCCCTAGCCTAACACCCTTCTGGACGTTCTGGTTTCTCACTGCATAAAGACTGTGTTCCTTGACGACACTAAGGGCCCATGTGACTGCCTTCCTCACAGAGCCTCACCTGGGACCCTCTACCCGGAATAGCCTGCCTCTGGCCCCGCTGACCTTCCTTCAGGGTCTGCCAGACCCATGCTGTCTCCCACTGTGGGACCTCCACACTTACCCTCCCTATGTGGGAAAAGCTGCTTCATAAACGCCCTTGCTTGAGAGTCCTACTCACCCTTCAAATCTCTGCTCAAATTCCACTTTCTCAGGAAAACCTTGCTGGGCCATTAAGATTTGTGAAATGAATACGTGAACACAAACATTTAACAACTTATCATAGGCCGGCCATGTGCAATATGATATTTAATCCTTCTGTCAACTGATCAGCCTGCAAGGAGTAGCCACTCTTTGGCATGTGAGGACTATAGTGTGCTCAGTATTGTGCAAGGGCGGTGCTGAATGTGGGACCTCATGTACTTCTGGTAAATAAAGAAGGATGCTGTCAATTTCTACAGAGCAAACAGGATTATTGCACACCGTCTACCTGGACTATATATGGTCTAGAATTATCCAGGAAGAGGTGTGTTTTATTTCCCCATACATAAATACTGACAGGAAAAGATGTTGGTTCTTTTATTTCTTTCTTTCTCAATGCTTGACTCTGTACTGAACTTAATAAAACCTAATAGATAGAAATGTTTTAATATAAAAAGCACAAAATAATATAAAATGTGTTTTATGAATAAATGCTTGATAAAAGACTTAAAGGTAATGCTTAAGGAATATCTTGAGATTTTTCTAAACTCTCTGTGCAGCAGGTTTGAATTTTGACAGAAAAAGATGGCCATGTCTTATTAAGAAAAATAAACATTTTAAGATCCACTATGTGAGTTACATTCAGTGAAAATGCCTCAAAATTTAATTAAGAATTAAACTTTTTTAAAGAACAACTTCTACAATGTTTGGGAGAAGCCTGAATTTAAGATATCCTCTTTCCTCCCAGCTGGGCCATAATATTCAATCGCACCATTTTCCTTGTGTTGTATGTATTTCACATCCACAATTTAACTGAGCCTTTGTCAAATGGAGTTTTCTACCTAAAGGAGATGTACGAGCTCAACATTATGGCTTGGACTTAAATAAATCCTAAACTATATGTATTCTTATGATTCTCAGCCATTCCTGGGTTCTATTTAAGCTCTTCATCTTCTAATGAATAACCAGTAAGATATGGTTTTAAAAAAAAACGTTATACAAAGCTAAAAGGAAAAAATTTTAAGATAAAATTTCACCGTAGGTCTTTAAAAAAAACTGGGGGACATAGTGAACACTCAAAGCAAGGCTAAAAATTAAAAACTTGTTTGTGATACTTAAATGAAGCAGAAACTGAAGATTTTCTAGAAGATTGCCTATGAACTATAATGTACTATATTTTTTCCCTGTGAACAAAACAAGTGAAACTTGAATTACATATTCAAGTGAAGTTTCTAAAATTTTTCTAGGGCTTCCCTGGTGGCGCAGTGGTTGAGAGTTCGCCTGCCGATGAAGGGGACACGGGTTCGTGCCC
>NW_020174372.1:554542-596298 GCF_003031525.2 Neophocaena asiaeorientalis asiaeorientalis | reverse complement strand
TACCAAAAAAAAAAAAAAAAAAAAAAAAGTAAAATTTTTCTATTTAAGATAGTCTTGCTTTTTATTATATTTTTAAGCCTGTTGTATTACCATTTCCAACATAAAATATTCCAGGGAACATTTTATTCTTAAAGGGCTCCATTACAGTTAATGAAGATAAGTTCATGTGGTATAATATCATAATGAATTTTTGGTGGAAATTAATTAGGTGTGTGAATGTGTGAATGCTAACATTTATTTACATCCCAGGCTAAATGTTGAAAGGAGTGTATGTTAAGCACACAATTAGAAGCAACGATGCATTAAATTGGCCTCACCAAGAAATAGTATTAATTTTAATAGTGCAATGGAAGCTCCTTGGAAAATCCAAGATAAGATTTTCTCTGCCCATTTGCCTGCTTTTCAGACTCTTTGTCTGCCTAAGCCACTTCTTTACATAAAAGTTGTTGGAAAATTTAGAACAGAGAACGAAAGTGCATTTTCCACCTCACATCGTAAGGCTGCCTAATATTCTCATTAATCTATGGACTTCCTCCCAGTTCCTTTTGATTTGCGCTGCACAAACAATATCTCACAACTCCTTTTGCAAACAGTCAGTGACCTTTTTAACCAGGGAGGGAATTCCTCACAGCCGGAAGCCTTCAGTTACTGTGTTCTTTTATAAAGTGTCCCTTTACTTAAACTATAAAGAAACAACAACAGTCCAGAAACAACAATAATTCTTCGCTGGGGCTCTCTTATTTGAGGATTAGCTCTTGGTAGACAGAAACCATAGAATCACAGAACCAGCTGGAGGGATTTCCTTTAAGGACCATCCTGACTGATATTCTGGGATTATTTTTAATTTGTGCTGGGAATTTATTGGACTGTCTTTTAGTCATATGTTAAGATTAGAAATATTTTATTGTTCTAATGCTTCCTTATTTCACACTATATATAAACTAAAAAGAACAATGACTATCATTTATCGAGTTCTAAATATTTGTGAGCACTGGGCTAGTGAATTGCATGCATTGTCTAAATTAGTTCCCTTGCAGATGCTATGCATGCATAGGTCTTATTTACATTTCCAGTTTACTGGAGTGAAAAGTGGGGTTCAGAGGTTTTATAACTTAGACTCAATAGATGGTAAGTGGCTAAACTGGGATTTGAACCAATGTCTGTCTACCCAATAGGCCAATCAGCCAAAGATAAATGTTTGGGGACAATTTTCTTCATAATCCTTAAAGATACTGGCTGATTATGTCATAGTTGTTCTGTGATTTTTGTGTAATGAATATCTTGGTGAACCCCCCAAAACAAATTTCATATATACACAGTACAAAAAACAAGAAAGCTTGAATAATGAAAATATTATTTGTTGTACTGAACAGAGGAAATATATGATAGGGATAAATATCTTGCAGCAACCTAAGTTTGCAAACTCTCTCTGAATTACAAATCAGTACTTTATACATTCTGTATAAAGTTACTTCTTATGTAATGAGACCCCCTCCTTAAACCCAAATGCCCGTTTTCCCCTAATATTCTTGAGAACTGAGAACTGAAAAGAGAAACAGCAGCTGGTGAACTCAGTCACAAAACTGAGAGTATGTATTAGTCTAAAAAACAATTGCAATTCAAGTAACATATTTCAGTAAATAAAAGATGGTTTCAAGCAGCTCAGAATTCTAGATGTTTCACCTTATGAAGAAATGCATGTAAGAAAGCTAGCAAATTCGGGGACTTCTCTGGTGGTCCAGTGGGTAAGACTCCATGGTTCCAATGCCGGGGGCCCGGGTTTGATCCCTGGTCAGAGAACTAGATCCTACATGCCGCAACTAAGAGTCCACATGCCACAACTTAAATTCAATATGAAATTCATATAAAAAACAAAATCTCTAATATGAGATTCTGATATCCACTATTTACAAATAGAATAGAATTTGGGGGCTTGATGATATCTTACAGTTCATCCAGTTGACCTGTACGTTTTATAGATGGAAAAACTGTCCAAAGTCACAAAGCCATTTAGTGATTAGATCCCAGGTCACTCAGGTCAAGCCAGCCTAGTGCCGGGTCACCACCTCCTGAAAAGGACTTCACATCTTGTTTTTTTACTATTTAACGATATTTTTATTAAATAGCAAATTGGCAGGAAAAAGAAGCGACCTAACCTCATGAGTCTAAAGTGACTATGCTTGGCTTCTACAGGGCCCTCCCATGGGGCAGATAGCAGGAAGTTGTTAGTGTTTCTAATCACTGGGTGTGTTGGATTAGAACTGGAGAGGCCCATTTATAGCAGGCCTGGAAAGCAAACCTTGTCCCTAGGGGGTGACTGAGAGAGCATTAAGGACCTGGGTCGGGGAGGCAACATTCACTCCCACTAGGACAGGGAAGGTAGGTCAGCCTCCTGAGGCAGGTGCTCAGGTGAAGACCCCTCCTTTGGACTACCACCATCACCACACCTTCTCCAGGCTCCTGTTTGGCCTCTTGTTGCCAAACAATGATGGTGTCTTCCTTCCAGCCTGCAGGAAGTGCTGTTCTGGTACCCACGGCCTATAGCGCCTGGGCCCTAGTTGTGAGATCTGCAGGTGAGGGTAGCAGGGCCATCTCCACTGGCTCAAATCCACAACATCTCCTTAGGCTCAAGAAAATGAATAACATTCTCCCTTATCATTTCCCTTATCAGCATTAGGAAATTTTTATCTATTTCTTTGGGAGGAAAGTACAGGGACTCTTTTATGAATAATACTGAGCTGTACTGTGAACTTTTCTCCAAACACTTTATATGAAGCTGCTTTGAAATAAAGATTCCTCTGAGGGCTAGAGACTTCCAGGGATTTCCAGCCACACCCCTGTACCAGATTCCCTCTCCTCCTAGCACACTCTCTTTGTGGTCGAATTATTCTGTCTCTTTTTGTACCACTGGTGATTATAATCGTTATGGCACAGAAAGAAAATGAGAGACAGGAATCTCAGACATCAGTAGACAAGAAAGATCCTCCAATGTTTCTACTTCCCCTTTTGCTGCGGTCTCATTTAAGCTGTTGTTAAAGCCATCTAAGAATGGAGCAAGGTCCAGTCTGGAAAGGTTGACCCTTATTGCCATCAAGGGAAAAAGGTAAAGTGACTATTATGGACCGAACGCTTATGTCCCCCCCCCCTCACAAATTCACATGTTTAAATCCTAATCCCCAATGTGATGGATTTGGAGATGGGGTCTTTGGGAAATAGTTAGTTAGATAAAGTCTTGAGGTGGAGGCCTCATGGTGGGATTAATGCCCTTATAAAAAGAAGAGGAGACACGAGATCTCTCTCTCTGATCTCTGCTACATTAGGCTACAACAGTGAGAAGACCCTCAGCAAACCAGGAGGCTTGTCACCCAACACGGAATCTGCTGGCTCCTTGATCTTGGACTTCTCAGCCTCCAGAACTGTGAGAAATAAACATTTGTTGTTTAAGCCCCTCAGTCTGTGGTGATTTGTTAAAGCAGCCCCAGCTGACTAATACAGGAAATGATGTCGAAAAGCCTCAAGAAAAAAAGTTTAAGAATCAACATTTTATTTCCATTAATTACAGGTGAAAATAGGAATTAAATTGGTTTAGATTACAGGATGAAAGAGTACATTTTGCTGTACAGAAGAGCCTTATCAAACCAAGGAAATGATTATCATAAAAGTTATGTGACAGGGCTTCCCTGGTGGCACAGTGGTTAAGAATCTGCCTGCCAATGCAGGGGACAGAGGTTCAAGCCCTGGTCTGGGAAGATCCCAAATGCCACAGAGCAACTAAGCCCGTGTGCCACAGCTACTGAGCCTGCACTCTACAGCCTGCGAACCACAACTACTGAGCCCGAGAGCCACAACTACTGAAGCCTGGGTGCCTAGAGCCCATGCTCTGCCACAAGAGAAGCCACCCAATGAGAAGCCTGCGCACCACAACGAAGAGTAGGCCCTGCTTGCCGCAACTAGAGAAAAGCCCACGCGCAGCAACAAACACCCAACACAGCCAAAAATAAAAATTAAATTAAAAAATAAATTTATAAAAAAAAAATTATGTGACAGGGAGATCAGCTTGGTGCTTTGTGACCACCTAGAGGGGTGTGATAGGGAGGGTGGGAGGGAGGCTCAAGAAGGAGGGGATATGGGGATATATGTATACGTATAGCTGATTCAGAATTCTGCTGATTCTGTTATAAGTCAGAAACCCAACACATCATTGTAAAGCAATTATACTCCAACAAAGATGTTAAAAAAAAAAGTTATGTGAGGGTGACTCTTGAGAAGAGGAAGGGGCTCATGGAAAGATGCACACAGGAGAGATGGGGCTTCTTAGGTGTCACCAAATTCTGTTTCTTATCCTGGGGAGGCGGGTTGCATCAGTATTTGTCTTACAACTATTAGCAAATGATGCACATTTTTTTTGTGTGTGTGGTACGCGGGCCTCTCACTGTTGTGGCCTCTCCCGTTGCAGAGCACAGGCTCCGGACGCGCAGGTTCAGCGGCCATGGCTCACAGGCCCAGCCACTCCGCGGCATGTGGGATCTTCCCGGACAGGGGCACGAACCCGTGTCCCCTGCATCAGCAGGCGGACTCTCAACCACTGTGCCACCAGGGAAGCCCTTCTTTGTTTTTTTTTTAATCTTTGGATTTTTTCTTTTGCTGTGTTGGGTCTTAGTTGAGGCAGGCAGGATCTTCGTTGAGGTGCATGGGCTTCTCTCTAGATGTGGTGTGCAGGCTCCAGGGTGTGCAGGCTCTGTAGTTTGTGGCACGTGGGCTTAGTTGCCCCACATGTGGGATCTTAGTTCCCCGACCAGGGATCGAACCCGCGTCCCCTGCATTGGAAGGCAAGTTCTTTACCACTGGACCACCAGGGAAGTCCCAATACATATGTTTTTATAAACTTTTTTTGCATGTACATTATATTTCATAATATTTTGTAGAGCCTTGTAACAGAGATTAAATGGCTTTAGATATTTGGAATCTCTGTCTGAAATCTTGAAGAATTTAATTGGATTATATTAACAATAATAAAGGCCAAATAATGTCTTTCAGTACCGCATTTGCATAACTTTTATGACCTTTGATTTCTCACTTTGCCTTCCCCAACAGGATGAATTTCTTGGCTGCTCTTTTTAATAGCTCACAATGATCATTTATTAGATTCTAGTTATTTATTATGTGCCTAGGTTTTCAGAAACAACTACAACAATCAAAGAAAAATGTGTAACTATTTTATTTTGAAAATGAATTATCAAAAAGCAGCATTCAGGCTGAGTAGCAGCTGGATAACTTAGGTTTATATCAACCCAAAAATATGAAGAAAAAAAGGAAGGAAGAAAGAGATGGAGGAAGGAAGGAGACGAAGGATGACAGAAATGAAACGACTATTTGCGGAGTGCGTGCCCAGTGCATGCTAGATGCTTTCATTCGAAGTATTACATTTACTTCTCAAGGACCATGGAAGGTTGTTTTCTTTTTAAAAAGGAAGAAAGAGATTCTAGGAGAATTTCTTGTAGCCCTTCAATATGATTGCTCCCAAATCACAGCTCTAATGTTGCCGGTTATTAATAGGAAATTTTTTTAAAAACATAATAGAGTCCAGTTCTGGTGATACTGACAACTTACCAATTAAAGCGCTCTTAGGTGCCACCTCTCTCAAGTAATTCCTGTAGGTTGGAAAAATTTTAGTTGTTTCCCCGTCAGTTCATTAGAAACAGGGATTGGGGATTCCATAGAGTTTCCACACTTGCACTTCTCCAAGCAAATGAGCTTGTGTTAATAGAAATATAAGTGAATGGATCTTGTCTTCAAAATCTGATCTGTCACCTATCTCCAGAGAGAAGACAGTCACACCCTATCGGGGGATGGTGAAATAGACTTCTGAAATGAGGAGAAAT
Source organism: Neophocaena asiaeorientalis asiaeorientalis (assembly GCF_003031525.2). Lineage (NCBI taxonomy): Eukaryota > Metazoa > Chordata > Mammalia > Artiodactyla > Phocoenidae > Neophocaena > Neophocaena asiaeorientalis. The sequence goes on along the minus strand of NW_020174372.1, from coordinate 590,416 downwards.
TGTAAGATGTGTCATTAAATGCAATTTCTTTTTAAGAATTCTCTCATTGGTAATTATTCTTATTATGTAGGTGGACAGTCTCAATATAGATAAAGACCTTTGCAGCTGCTCTCATCATAGGCCTCATGTTTAATATGCACTTTGTAATTAGCATGGATGTAAAGCCCCACATTTGCAGTCAGCCTCCCTTTCTGTCAGATCAGGTTTTAATCTGGGCTGTGTTCAGCTGTGCAGGGCTGATAAGCATTTCTGAAATCTCTGTACACGACCAACAGCACTTTAATCTCGTCTTTCAATTTCCAGTGCACTCATTACACAAATTCAGCTCAAAGAACCTTGATGCATGAGAATTAGCCTTTCTGGATGTGATACAATTTCTTTTAACCTTTTCTAAAATACTCCGATCCTCCGGGCCTTTCGTCCCAGGAAAATGCAGGCAGTAACTTACTTGTAAAATAGAGGAAATTTATCCCGAAGGCCCACGGATGCTAAAGTTGAGCTAAGTGTGAGCTATTTGTTTTAATTGAGGATGAGGGAAATGATTTCTTCCATTTTAACCTAATTTTTAGAGAATAAACATCATCACATAAATTATATTTCCATGTAGTGCTTTCATATATGGAACCCTCAACTGGGCCAGCTGTCTGACAGAGCTCCCTCATTTAAACCTCAAGCCAATTAGCACCAATTTTCAATCAGTTATGTAAGTATTAACCTGTTCCTCTCTGTATGTAATCTGTCTGTGAGCCAGCTTGGAGGAGATGAAATTCTTAAAGTGTCAAATTGCTTTCCTTAATACGTGTTTAAGTCTTTATTTGCATTACGCCCTAGGCTCCGATTTGAAGCCTTCAAAGATAAAAGCGTGTGAAATAGCGACTGTGCCTTCCTAGGGGCCTGGGGAGGGATGTGTAGTACGCGCTGAAAGCTTCACATGTGTGAAGACTGAGCCCATCTTACGGGGAAGCAAGGATCAGTTTTATCTGTCATTCGGCCCCACTTAATACCCTTCAAACACGAATCAAGGTGAGTTGAGGACAAAAGATTCCCACTGCATTTAACCTTGTTTGGATTATTAAGAGTAATCAAGGGACTTCCCTGGTGGTCCAATAGTTAGGAATTCTCCTTCCAGTGCAGGGGATGCCGTTTGGATCCCTGGTCAGGGAGCTAAGATCCCACGTGCCTCACAGCCAAAAATCCAAAACATAAAACAGAAGCAGTGTTGTAACAAATTCAATAAAGACTTTAAATAAAAAATAATCGAGCTTCTGAAGTTCTGCACTAAAAAGGACAGTTTACTGTATGCACATAAATTGCTTTAAAAGAAGCTACAAACACTTTTGGTGAGAAAGTCTTCAGGAGTGACTGAAGGACTTTTCTCTAAGTTTACAGGGAGTATTTTCACCCTCAGCACTCACAAAACGCAAAAGTCCTGGGCTGAGCTCAGCCTTCCCAATTTTGTCTAGAGATACACTTCCCCACACCTCAGCCAGACCCTCCTCACTATTCCTAGGCCATCTGAAAAGGATGGGAGAGCTTGGGAAAGTAACTTGTTTTCTATTTAGGCAAAGAGTTAAGCACATCTAATCTAATACAAAAGAATAATAACAATCAAAGACAAAAGAATAATATTTACAATGACTTCTTTCCAGAGCTGTGATACCTACCCAGGAGCTTTGCTAAATGCGTGACAAAGAGGACAGTTAATTCAGTGGGAAGAAACATTAGTTCTCCTAAATACAACACAGCGATTTAAGAATGAAAAATGGACAAAGCGTGCCTCTTTTCTTTATTTCTCTGTAGGCATACAGAGTTTGGAGCGTCAGCACACCTTTTGCTCAGTTAAGCTTCAGGATTCTGACTTTGCTGAAGCAGGATTCTGAGCCTAGGACAGCAGGGCAGGGCAGAAGGGAAGTTTGGAGAGGACTGGTTTTGATGAGACTACTGTAATTTTCTGTTTTCAAACCTTGTTGGGCTTTGTTCTTTTAGAGAACTGTCTCGAGAGCTCTGCTTACAAAGGCAAGTGGCAGGGGACAGGTTTCCAGGGGGCTTGCTAAGTGAAAAATTATGTTCATATTACAATATCTGTCACATCCGTCTAGCCTCATGTATAGAACTCTAAGCAAGGAAAGGGAGTAGATTTCATTTCTGTAATGTCACTGGAGGCAGACAATAGAATTTTTCACATGGTAGAATTTATTTTTTGTAATTGTAAAATTCTTTTTTTAGTAATTATAATGCTGGAAGCAACCATAAAATGAAAGGCCTGAGCTGTCTCTGAGAGTATATCACACCTCTCAGGACTCTCTACATGAAATCCAGAAAATAACATAAGTTCCTTGGCATCCAGCCTTCCTCATGAAAGAACTTCCAATGATTTGACTTTGGCCTTGTGCCTATTGGGTGGACATGTTGGGACACTTGCGTTGATCCCACAGACTAGACCAGGGCCATCTGCTCACGACTGCCATACTGACCCATGTGGTCCACCCATCAGGATTCCAAAATGACCCAGAGGTCACTCAAGTGTTCACCCTAGACTGTGACAGTCCATGGGTGCGTGATCCACAGGTTCTGCTCTCAGATGCTGGGTGCCAATTCCATGTGCTTAATGTACTGGTTGGTGTATCATCTGTTTCATTATTACATTCATTTATTCATTTAAGAAATATTACTGAGTGTTCTTTTCATGTCAGGAAGTATGCTTGAGAAAGTGGAGAGTAGATTGAGGAGGGGTTGGGGGAGATATTTATTACCGTGTTACTTCCTCCTGGGAAAATTTCCACTCAAGGCTCAAATAGTCGAAGAAGCATTTGGTGCTAGTGTCCCTAGGAAGACTACACATCTCTCCACCATAGAACATCCTCTCATCTTATAGGCTTTGGGTCACTGACTCTTAATTACATTGTGTTCTGTTTGTTTATTATGCCTTGATTGTTTTATCATCTGCTTAGAAGAGGGTAATGAATCTTTTTCCAGGGAAATCTAGAGGAACTCTCTGCTAGACCACTTTAATGTTTTAATTCAACAATGCTGTACTGAACTCCAGAGATAAAAAGAACCAGAGTGCCTAGCCCTCAAGGAACTAGGAATTTAGAGGCTGAAATAGAAAAATAATTTTTTTTTTTTTTTTGCGGTACACGGGCCTCTCACTGTTGTGGCCTGTCCCATTGCGGAGCACAGGCTCCGGACGCGCAGGCTCAGCGGTCATGGCTTACGGGTCCAGCAACTCCGCGGCATGTGGGATCTTCCCGGACCGGGACACAAACCCGTGTCCCCTGCATTGGCAGGCGGACTCTCAACCACTGCGCCACCAGGGAAGCCTGAAAAATAAATATTTAATTATGATACAGTCGAGGTGTGTGTAATAACACAGCTTTTCTCAGAGTGGATCCCACAGACTTTCAAATCTATTCTCTAAGGTCTGTGAGTCTTGGCACTGGAGAGAGTCTACTATACTTGAATCTCAGTTCTGCCACTGACTGGTCATGTCATCGAAAGCAAGATATTTTAGCTCCTGAGCCCTAGCATCCTCTCTGTAAAATGGGGGTCCTAGTTGCTAATTTTGTTGTGGAATTAAATGGGAAAAGACACATAATTAATTGATCATTTCCTGTTGTACGGTGTACCTGGTGTCTTGTGTGCCTGATTTCAGCTGTTCATCCTCAGAATTACTACTCACTATAGCACAAAAACAGCACAGGCACATAAAGGCAAACACAACCATGACTTATTTATGACAAAAGGGGAATAGAGAGGTAACTATACTGCATACCATTGGCAGAATACACCTAACATTGATTTATTCTCCTCTTTTCTTAGGAATGCCAAATTCCTGCTTAGGAATCCCTCCCATGCTAAACTAAATTCAATGCATTCCACTCTAAATTTAAATAGATAAAGTCTAGCTCTAAAATATTTCCCAAATCCTTTGAGGAATGACCCAATACCCTGTTTTCACCGGAACACTCACTATGTATTTTTTATTAACCATGCAGTTGAGACTATTTTTCTGTTACTACAAATTATAATAAATATATATGATGGTTTGTTTTCAGATGTTTGCATCTGCTTTTTTTTTTTTTTTTTGCGGTACGCAGGCCTCTCACTGTTGTGGCCTCTCCCGTTGCGGAGCACAGGCTCCGGATGCGCAGGCTCAGTGGCCATGGCTCACGGGCCTAGCCGCTCCGTGGCATGTGGGATCTTCCCGGACCGGGGCACGAACCCGTGTCCCCTGCATCGGCAGGCAGACTCTCAACCACTGCGCCACCAGGGAAGCCCTGAGGAAAAGATTTGAATGTGGGAAATGTCACTTCGGCCTTTCCTGGTGGTCCAGTGGTTAAGACTCCATGCTTCCACTGCAGGGGGCATGGGTTCAATCCCTGGTTGGGGAAATAAGATCCTGCGTGCTGTGTGGCATGGCCAAAAATAGAAAAAAAAAAAAAGTCACTTCTTTTCAAATATGATAGCTTAAGCAATGAGTTGGTAGCTTAATGTGGAAAATATAGGCACCCAAGTAAACCATGGTTACTGTTGAAGGACAACCAAAAGCAATGGAAAATAAAGCCAAAGCAGTGTGAACCTGACCCTGTGGGCCCCTTGTGGGTATCCCTAAAGTTCAGATACACCCATCACGTAACCAGAGTTTCCCTCCCAAGGGGGCCATGCTACTGCCAACATTTACCTTTAGAGTATATGGGTATTCTTTTCAAGAGCAATAAACAGTGTATCCGAAAGATCAAACATGTCTTTCAGTATGCAGAACTGAAAATGCATGAAGTTGGATTAAATTAGTTATTTTGAATGAACAAATATTCCATATTTCTTCAATTCTAAGATGTCTTCCATTTTAAGACATACCAAGTATTCAGACGCCAACTTACTTGGGAAAAAACATACACTTTAACAAGAATACAAACAGTATTTTGTGTAAAAAAAGCCAGCATAGATTTCTGCACACAACTGCATGCCATTTGAATCCTCACCATCACAATCAACGTTGATCCCAAGCTCTCTTCGCCTTCAGAGTGGCGGGACCCTTCTAAGTCACTTTTCACCATTGACAGTGCAGCTTAGCGTCACGTGACATCTTAATGGTACGCTGCACCTGCCGTGAGTCACCATACCCTTCTCTCAGCTTTGAATGCATAGTCAAGGTTCCTGCCTACAATGCTTAAGTCCCATATCCCCCAACTACTTCATTTTCTATTTATTCTCAACCTCAGTTCATTCTCTACCTCCCTGATCATTTTAAAATATACTGCCTGTATCACAGAGTTTAGCTCTTAATTGGGTAATGTCTTGTGTTCTTAATGTTTTCATGAGATAACATAAGTAGAAATGCTTTCAAAACTCTAAAGTGATTCATAAATATTCCTTCTTATTGTTTAAATATGTGCCTCTTCTCCACCTCCCTCCTACCCTCCAAGTTGAAGTCCTTGCGAGAGTAGATTTTGTCTTCTGCCGCCTTTATGTCCTGCACAGCACCTGGAAGACCTCTAGCCTACACAACGCATGCTTGTATTATTTGTTCACTTACAGCAAAGGGCTTAACATGAAGGTGATTAACAGGTTGACATTTCTACTTAAAAAGTAGGTGGTGTTGGTTTGCCCAGGAACTGATTTTACCACGCTTAGTAGCCTATCCCCACACCTGATATGCCTTAGTTTATCCATATGGAGGAAGAGGAGAAAATTTAAATAACCACCATTTTATGATTGTTAGGATTATTCAAATCACCAGGCATAATGGATCCTAACTCAGCTCTGTAGTCCCTGTGTGGGCTTTGCTGTTGCACTCACCTAAGAGAACCATGTGAGTTTAAGTACTCTGCAAAATGCTTATATGATGGAGCCCTCACCCATACTTCCTGTGAGTGGTCTTGTTTTCTGCCTCTTTCTTGCAATTAGAAACTGATTCTCAGAAAACGGCAGGATTAATCAGCAGTATTGACAGAAAAAAATAAGCACAAGGAAAAACCTTCAAGAAAGAGATGTTTCAACATAATGTGGATAAATGGGTCCAATTTTATCCCTGAAAACTGGTTCAAGAAACATTGAAAATCCATCCTCTACCTTCTAAAATTCTTTGCTTCTCCTAGAAACAGTAAACACCTCTTGAGGTTTGTCTCCCATTCAATAGTGCCATAGGAGAATGTGTCCTGGTTTTTAAAAAATACATATATATGTGTGTGTTTATATGTATGCTACCTCACCCCATAATAGTACAGACACAGTTAGGTTTATAATTGTATTTTATAAGGAGCTGAACAAGTTTAAGCAAAACATGACTGTTTACTGCCACCATTTTTCTATGGTCATTCTTGGTAGGTGGTAGGTATTTTTCTCTGAATTCTCTCAGGGTACTGTGTTCTTATATCTTGAGTAATAATGGCTTATCTTATAGCAATAGGATGTATTGCTTGGCACCATCTGTACCCACTGGATTCTCTAACTGTTGGTGACAGAATGAAAATCAGAAACATTTTGTACAAAGTATGTACTTTGAGAAGAGTGAGAATAGAAGAGGAAAGGCAATGCTCTCACTAGGAGCATGTTGTCACCTACCAGTCAAATATGTATCCATTCAACGTCTGCCACATGACCCATGCTCACGTGACATAAACACCAAGAATGTATGTTATTGAACTGAGTTGCTATGTACTGCATCCAACATCTCTTAAATTTAGTAAGAGCTGTTTAATTTTTTTCATTCATCTATTTAGTTCACCTTCATTTATTATATAGATAAACATCATGTCAAGATCTCACTTACATGTGTTAGGACATTTTAAAATTGGTTTCTAAAGATTGCACTTACTTAAAAACACTTCTCTCTAGCTCTGCTTGGGATTACACACACACACACACACACACACACACACACACACAAAGAATCTAATTACCATCTTTGGTTTAGTAAGCCTTCATAGACTTTATTCAGTACAAAAGACACAACTACAGAGTTGAAATTCCTGTTGAACAAGTCAGTCAATGTCCTTTACCACATATTTATTGAGTACATTTTACGTGCTAGGAACAAGTCTAGATTTCAAAAAACAAAACAAAGTCTCTGCTTCCAAAAAGTTTGTATTGGTATATGAGGAGATAGACAATGGAAAAATAAAATGAAATGGAATATTAAAAAGTATACCCCATGGTAATGTTAAGTGCCACAAATGAAATAAAATAATGTGAAAGAAACTGGCTGGAAAGTGGGGGGCATGCAGAAGTTCTTATTTAGCCACATTGGTCTAGGAAGTTTTCTCTGAGGAGGTGACATTTAATTTGCTACCTGAATATGGTGAAGTCGCAATCATGTGCAGGGGAATAAATATTCCAAGCCCCTGTGGCTGAAGAGTAACAGACATGGGAGAGAGTACAGGGGGATGGGCTTGAGAGGTACGCAAGTGCCAGATGATGTAGGGTAGAAATAAATAAATAAAAGATTACTCTGATTACAATGAGGCAGAAAGACTGTGGTCATGAAAACTGTTACAGATGGCCAGGTTAGAGATGGTATTTTTGACTCTGGCTGTAGCAGGAGAGTTCAAATTCAAGGCAAGTACTGTCCTTGGAGCAACAAGTTATACTGGTGAATTAGATGTGGCATGGAAAGAAATTGACAAATTAGAGATAGGATCTTGACCCTAGTAGCTAGACGGATAGTATTACCATTTACTTAAATGTTGAAGCTTTGGTATGCTGAGGATTCTGGGATTTGTGTTGGAGATGAGGAACCATTGGCTATTGGCTCTATTTTAAGTTTTTGGTAACTAGTGGACTTCCAACTGATGTGTAAAGTAGGCAGTTAATTATGATTCTGGAATTCAACAAAGAAGGCAGTTAGAAATATTCATTTGAGAATTATAGAGATCATTTTCAAAGCCGTGATGCTAGATTAAATCACTTAGGGAGTTAGTGTAGTTATAGAGGAGATGTCTAGGGACAGCAGTGTTCAGACAGCTGGGAACGACCTTGAAGTTCAAGGAAAACTAGGCTTCCTCTAAGCCTAGAGAAGAAGGTGTTCAAGAAGAGAACATCAAGAGCTGCTAAGAAATCAGATAAGAGGAAGACAAAAATTAACCAATAGCTTTAGCAAGATGTGGGTCCTTGGAGACCTTAATAAATTGAGCCATGACACTGGGCTCGATTTGGAGCGGATCGAGCAGAGAACAGGGGGTAAAGAAGTGGAAATGGCAACTATAGATAGAACCGAAGAGCTAGCTGTCTTGCTATGGAGGGAAGTGGAAAAGTGTGGTAATGGTTTGGAGTCACGGCAGTGTTTTGTTTGTTTTAAAATGAGTGATGTTAGACTCATGATAATGGAAATGATCCAGAAAGTGAGGAGAAAGAAATGATACCAAAGGAAAAAGGGAATGTTGGCAGAGCAAAGACCAAGAGAAATTTTGAGGCAAAAGGATCCAGAGCCTAAGTGGAGTGTTTGCTGCGGTAAGAGCAGGGTCATCTTACCTGTTGTCATGGCAGGAAAGGCAGTGCGTGAGTGCAGGTAAAAAAAAAAAAAACAGGCGACTTGGTGGCTCCTCCATAGCAAATTGTAATGGTGTGCTCTCTCAAATACAGCAGTTAATTCTTTTGTAAATAATTGCTAGCTGTAGACGTTCTTTATTAAAAATCCAATACAGCAGATTTACAGTTGTTAGGAGAGTAGTAAAGAAAATACTCCGTATTTTCTCTGATATATATATCAACTAAAATTTAAATAATAATCCCATTGAAACTATTTTTGTCAAATACAGTGGTGGAAAAAAAAATTCAAAATAGAAAGTAAAAGCAAGAAGAATTCATCTGCTTGAAAAAGATATGAAAATGATACCAAATAATGTTGATCTTCACAAGAAATTCCTTTGTTGTCAGCAGACACATTTTCAAGCCTTCCACATTTTAATTTTTTAAAATGGGGCAACTGTCAATTTTAATTACTCCATCCTGCTTTGCATAATAATTTACATATTTATCCACCAAGAATGCTCTGATAAAGGACAATATCCCATGAGAGATGAAAAGGCTTGATTCTTGAATCCCACTTTTGCATTCTTGAAAAACAAACCCTCTTTTTCAGCAGCAAAATTGTAGTATTGAGAAAGACAGTGGGCCAGGTCAGTGGTTTGCAGTTAATTTTTTACTGTGAAATTCTATTATACAAAATTGCTTGGAGCAACTCTTGTCAACACTGCCCCAGTTCAAACAGTTTTTGTTTTTTTAACCATGAAAAATAATTCTTGTCTAAAGCAGGATGATCACAAAGAAGTTTTATCAGCTCCAAACAAGGAAAGCTAAGCCAATTTTGAAAAAAAAAAAATCATTCACTATTTTCATTTACTAGTAATTTGAGTGTTTACTGTTATCCTTTACTGAACAAATAAAGATTTGGGTCTTTAGACTTCAGGCCTATGCTGTGAGTTGCTTAGGGTTTTGGGAACTCTGGTTGAGGTTTTATTCTTATCTCAATCATAAAGTTCTCTGGGTATGACCTAAAGTCTTAGCTCTCTCTTGATTTTCTGCTTCTCTGTGAGTGAGGTATATATATCCTGATAGTGGGATAAACTCACATTCAAACTGCTCTATAATATACTTTCCAGTGTACAGGCTCTTTGCATTGTTTTCTCAATTTCTCCAAGTATAGCACATCCAAAAAGACCACATGGAACCCCAAGAAGATGATCACAGGTAGGCCAGAGATCTTTTTCCAAAACTTGGATGTGACATTAAAGAGCTGGAAACACTTAAGGACCCCATGACATTAATTAAGTGAAATTCCTGCTAACACTAGCGTTGATGGTTGAACTCCAATTACCAACTCCAGTCACCCCATTGTGGCTCCCACTGCCCATCCACCCTTCCTCCATACCTGACTTTTCAGGTCATCACAAGATAACCAGTTAGTTGGCATCCCCACAGGGCTCAGGCATCCTTTTTAAAATTTGATTAATAATTGAGTGCTTTTCGAAGAATGTTCCACAGAGGTGTAAAGTCTCATGGGTGGATCTCAGGGTCACTGCTGGGAAGTATTTCTTCAGAGTAACTGAGAATACTCCAGTCCTATCTTTCCTTTGCCAACAGAGCATCTCCATTCCTCTTTATTTTGTAATTTTAGGGTTATACCATAGACTTTATTTTGAGAAAGTATTTTGCTTTGGAAAATCACAGAAATTACCCGTATTAATGGAAGTGGAGGAATTAGTCTGTGAATCCTCCTAGGTAGAATTTTCACTATGACATTTTAGAGGCAATGCCTTAACCTTGTGGACCCAAGACAGAGTGGAAGTGAAGGATGGACATTCATGCACAGTTAGTCTCTATATTATTTTAAATCACATGGAGAGTCAGCCTGCCCACCTTAGAGTAAGAGAGGCAAATGTTGCCATGGTAGCAATAAGGAAAACGTTCTCTCTGGATATCTCCGAAAATAGCATTTTCCTCCTTTCCCATCTCTTTGGGTCCCTGTTTGGTTTTTGCAATCTTTGCTTTAATACAGTGCGAGGGGTACAAATGGGAACTTGTATTTTTCTTGGGAAAAAAAAAAACATAGTTAAATAAAAGCTTACTTACAGTGTCTCCTACTTCTTCTAGTGAGTCACAGAAATTATTAATGATGTTTCAGTCACTGAACACCCATACCATGAATCAAGAAAGAAAACACTAAGATACAAGGTCCTGTCCCTTCTGTCATGTAGTAGAAAGGAGCAATGGAGAAATAGAAGGAGCTGAAAACATACACAGAACTTTTGTCACCTTTAGGGTACTCTTTTGCTTAATTTTCACTCTTTCAGGAATTCTTTTCATATGTCATTAACCCAGATATTTGCCTTACAAAATCTCAACATCTCACTAGCTGGTAGGGAGTTACTTGTTTGTCCAGGTCGGGGAACGAGAGAGGAGAGAGAGTGCAGGCTGATTTTCCCCAGCTCACTCCCACCCCTCTCCCTTCCAGGGGCAGCTTCATTGATTATTCTGTAAGTCATCTTAAAGCAAGATTCTGGGTCCAGATTTTGGCTTTCGCGTAGAAAAAGGAATTCCTATCCTTTGTGGCTCTACAGTTAGAGAGCTCCTTACATCTCAATTTCAGTCTGGGGGAGTGGGAACAGAAGCCACGTCATTGGACTTGGCCGATAACTACATCTAAAGAAAGAGTGGACCTTGCTGCCTCAAGGATGTAATGTTTTTCTCTGATGTAGCACTTATACAGTCGGGGATGTCTTGCAAAATGGAGGGAATTATCCAACTCCTGTAGTTACAGTGACTCATTGACACAAATGCTGAGAGGCAGATGTGGCATAAATAACGAGAGAACACACAGAAAACTCTTCATTATCAAATCCAGCCCTACGTTCTCATCACGCAGGAAGTGGCCAAGGTCACAGACGACGATGGTGAGAACCTGTGTTTTCCCCAAAGCTTTCCCCACCTAGAGGACTGAACAGTGGCTATCAGAGCCCTGACCTATTAGAGTAAACTGAAAAAGCAAACACGAACCACTCTCTAAGATTAGAAACTGTGTGGCGTCAAATGAAAACTGCCGTACAGATGGAATAAATAGGGCATGTTTAGGGAACGTGCCAAAGCCACAGAGCAAAAGGGAACCAAACCAAAGCATGACTCCAGCAAAAGTTGGGCTGAGCTGCAAAGAGACAGTTACGAAAAACGCAGTCAAATCAATTTTCTCAGTGGTGTAGGTGGCAGCCGCTATGAGCAGACATAGTAGCTCTGAAGTTAGACACACCTGGCTGAGTACAAGGACTTGCTCACGCTCTCACAGCCCCAGTTATCTTCTTTATAAAATGGGAGGATAGCAGCCCTTACCTTGCAGAATTTTTGTGAGACTAAAGAGATAATGAACTTGAATGTAAAGGGTGAGCACAGTACCAGGTATGTACACACTCGGTGAATGAGGGTGTTTCTTGCTATTTTCCATTAAGAATGGGGTGTGGATATGGGTCGAGAGGTGCTCGGTGCAGAGGAGTCCCTAATTCTCTTCTTTTACTCGCCCTCCCTCAATTCCCTTCTTCTCTCTTCCCGCCAGCAGGTACATACTCATCCATAGGCTAGAAGTGGAACTCTTATTGAGTGCATTGACAGTAGTTAAAATAATGGATGCTTCAGAGGGAGAACAACATGAAGTTATCGACCACTTAATTATTTGTATAATTCATTCATGTTTACCCTGGGATCAGATACTTAGAGAGGAAATACACCGTAGTCTTAAACAGCATGGCCTCAGGAGACTGTGTTCAAATCCCAGCTCCCACTTACTGTATACCTTGCGACTTGGGCACTTAATCTCTCTGCATTTCCAGTTCTCTCTCTGTAAAGTGGAGAAAATGATCCACATAATGCTATGAGAATTACATGGATTCATTTTGGCAAGTGCTAAATGCTACTTACTTACTTAGTAAGTGCTACTTAAATGTTTATTAAATAAATAAGTAAACACTAATAGACACAGTATAGTAGGATATCTCCACACATAGAGGATAACTAATTAAAATAAAAGTTTTACCGTTTTATTTTTTCTACAAGAAATGGGCAAGATCTAGAATTTCAGTTAAAGATCCTGATAGTCATAGTAAATACTTAGTTTAACTTTATATGTTTTAGAAGAAAAACCAGTAAGCCTTGTCTGGAGTACTACAAAAAAAGAAATACACACTTCACAATTTTTAAATCAAAAACACTGTGTTCACTATAGCCCAAGTGATGGTCACATACCTATTATATTATGAGGGATTCTACTTCTTTTGTCCTTACTTCGTATAATATCACCTAATGTCAATTTATTACAGCAATACCTTTAACATCTATCTCATTTCTTTATAGTTTTACAACATGATATGAGGACATTTAATGGGTTGAGCATTTTTAAGCCAAAAGTTCAGTTGTAATGCTGGCTCTTATTCCTGAAGTAACTATTTTTCATCATCATGAAGTAGCAACCCGTGTTTTTTAGTTCTAGTATAAGTTCAAGATTCCAAAAGACTTCATCACACAATTCTGTATTTGTATTTTTCAGTTGCTTCATATTTGCTGCCAAAAATTCATTCATTTCTCCATCCATTCATCAAACACTGAGAATCTATGATATGCTAGGATCTCTGCTAGAAATTGGGTACTAGAGTGAATAATTTTTCAGAATTTTTCTCAATAATATTCACTATGGTTAATGGTTATTTTACATTTTGGGAGCTGGAGAGAGAATCAAATAGATTCATTAATGGATAAAGTTAAGTAGCCTTGAGCAGTCATTTAAAAATCTTGAAATAGTCACCTAATTGTGATTTCTCTCTTTGTAGTAAAAGTATGCCATAATGGAAACATTTCCCCTCTGGGAACAAGGAACTCTAGATCCACAAGAGATTAAGGATTTGGGGCAGGAAACACCAACCCCTCCCATGGGTAGAATGGGAATGATGACAAGCAGGCTCTCTCATACTTCTAGCCCTAGGTTCCTAGACTCATGTTTTCTACCTATTAAAGGCCCAGCACCTTAAAATCGTCACCGATTTGGGGTATATGTCCTGTCCTGAAGGACACTATGCCATTCAAAGTATCATCTTCAAATTCGCACTCTGTGTGCATCTTCAAAAGATATTTTCACACTGTATCACACTGGCAGCTTCCGAATGATGCAGTATGTGACGGGACCAGTGGATTCCGTAGTCAGTGTCTACATCTGTCTCTTTACTGCTTTGTGGGTCCTTTCTTTTGAGGCAATATTTTGTGAGAACCGATGTCAGTAGCTCAATCTCCAAGCCCTCTGATAGGGGTGCTGGCCAAGCTCCTGTGGGCAGGAAGGGTAAATATGTGATAATCTAGGTAAAGATAAATTGCGGCCTTCTGGCAGAGTGAAAGGAGTTCAATGTAATCAACCTGCCACCAAGTAGCTGATTGTTCTTGATGGATGGTGCCATAACCAGAGTTTAACACTGGCCTCTGTTGCTGACAGGTTGAACATTAGACAGAGGCAAAGTCTACGTGAGCCCTACCGAGTGAGAGTCCACGCCATTGGCCTTACGTGTAGCCTCCATTTCTGCTACCGTGGCTACTCCACTCACAAGCTCATTGTGCCAGGACTGAGGAGAGAGACTGTCCACTTTGTGGTTCAGTGGCCCTTCTTCGGTGGATGTTTTTTGGTAGGTGTTAACAAGAGCTATAAAGATATTCACACTTCATGCCCACTCCCATAAGTCTACCTACCCTACCTCAGACCTTCCTGTCTCCAATCTTCTAATCTTTCTTCTTCTAGGACCTGGATCAAGGAGCCATATGTTTTCTTACCTTGGGCCACTTCCTTTTCCACACAATGTCAGTGACAAGATCCACCACTGAAAACTGTTTATCATGAGGATTTCCCTCACTGCTACCTTTCAAGGTCATCCCTAAGTGGGATCAGAAGCAGTTCACTTTCACTTTGCACACACTAAGTTGAACCATCTTCAAACCAAACCCCGCCACTTTCCTCCTCTATCAGCTACTCCTACAGGACTTCTTGCGTGACCAGGGTATCTGAGGGTAAGGAGCCAGTGCAATGGGGGTAGATGACTCTGTCACCTGCTCATGTAGCTTACTTGTGCCTTTTGGTCCTGCTCATGTACAATCATGAATGTACCATTTCTATCTTAAAATGAAGTGCTGCTGGCCCACTTCCTATGACTTGATGAATCTGGCAAAAGCCAACTCATGATATATGGCTCTGGCAGTATGGTCCCTTGATGTCTCATGACCAGATAATACCAGGGCCTAATAACACATCAGGAATGGATTTTTAAATGGTATATGGTTCTGGGCTTCAGGTGGCATGACCTTCTTCCAGAACCTTTGGGTTGCTTGCCATAAACCTCACAGAGCATCTTATCTCATACAAACACGTGCCTGTTTATAGGAAACAAGTGACAGGGCTGTGTACATCCCAGAGGCAGAGCCCTTTCTCTTTCTGGGTCCACTACCCACTGAAATCTGGGCATTTTCCATGTCACTCTCTAAGTGGGTCACAGCAGTGTTCCCAACTGTGGATACAGTGTTGTGCCATTGTGTTGCGGGTGTTTTCTTTTCAATTGGGTGTTATAAGATGCACTACATTCTCCTTTACTTTGGAAGGAATATTCTAGCATGTCCCAGACCACTGAACTCTTAAAAATCTTCACTGAGTATTTGTAGGGATTATCTCCTACTTTCTGGAGCATGATGGATCTTGTCAAGGTCTCCAGGTGCTTGCCACTTCATGCTCATTTGGGCTGATTAAAATGGTGTGGACCAAAATGACATTATAATGTTATGTCTAGATGCGTCAATATAAATAGCTTCTAGTGCTCTGCTGATATGGGTAGAAGCATGTATTCACTAAATAAATGCTACATAAAATGCCCCTAAAGGCATTTTACTCTGTTCTAGCTAAGCTACTACATCTGGCACATCAGCTCTAAATGGGGGTACTATTTGTTTAAGTTTATGGTTGTCTACAGTGATCCTCCAGGATCCAACTGGTTTCTGTAGAGGCCAGAACTGTGGATTATATCGGGACATTATGGTAACAATCATGTCTACATTCTTTAAGTCTTTATAGGTGACAGTCATCTTTGTCATGTCCCTGGGATAAAATATCGCTTTGGATTTGCTATCTTGGTTGGGATGGGGTTACTTTCAGGACTTCCACTAAGTCTTCCCCACTTTAATAGCTCTTACAAGCCAACATAAGAGTTTTGCCATTACCAATATGTTGTTTCAAATTAAACATTTTGGAACAATGGAAATGTCCACCAGGTAAGTCTGTGGGCCAAGTAGATTTACTCTTGGTAAATCTGGTGCCAGAACCCCATTTATTATCTGGCTGTCACAGGATCCCATTCTAACAGGGGGGCCAGAATGGCCTTTTGGGTTCCTGAGTATCAGTATCTCTTGGGTATTGTGTTCAACTGTCCTCAAAATGTCTGGGTATTTCCCTTTCCTAGTATATGGTTATAGGACTAAATAGCTGTAAGTTCCTTTGTAAGAACTAGGAAATCCTTTCCATCTATACTTGCCTTAGTGTTTGGAATCCTTCTTCATTTATACCGAGCCTCTCCCTCAGTCAGTGGAGTCTGGATATTATAATTGGCTCAGGCCCAGAAATTAAGCAAGGGATTTGTGACTTTTTCTTGGGGAGGCTGAGCTCAGCCTTCTGATCATTCATCCTTGATTCCTTCTGATTAAACAATTATAGATTGTTTAAACAATACCCTTGTCGGTGACACATCTATCGATATTTTTGCCCCTTGGAGCACAATGTTCGACAAACCATCTCCATGCGTTGTGGGTCAGGCCCAAGATCGCCATTCTGACCTTGCCATTTATTATGATAATTGTGACAATTATCCTCTGATAGTGAAGTATCGGAACCAGCTGTCCTCAATTATTTGTGTTCCAGTCATCTCAATGCTACTAGAGAGCCCAGTTCTGTAACATCATCTCCTATTGTCAATCCTGGAATACTGCTGTGGAGACAGCCATAACTGAGTTTCTAAAGCATGTTGGTACCCCCCTCACCAGTCTATATTAAGAAAGAATAGGTCACTTCTAGGAGCCTTAAGTGCTCAAAGAACTAAGATTTCAATATTCTGGAGTGCATCAAGCTCAGATTTTCCCAACCCAAGTCTCAGAATTCTATTCCTTCCTAATCAGGACTTGGTATAGAATAATGGTTGGGTTTGAAAAGACAACCTTCTTTAGAGTTCTACTAGGTATGTAATTAAATCCTGAACCCTACCATCACCTTTTTTTATCCTTTGACTTCAGGAGATGAGAGTCTCTCTATGCTGTCCAGGAGGTTCTTGGGCTTTCACACTTCTGCTTAAATTTTGATTAATCATTCCCAGTCCACCATTGTCTTTCTCCAGTTGATTGATAGCACTCAGCACCTGTAATGTGATTCCTTAATACATACAATCAGTACTTCCATAACTGACAAATACCTTAGATATTGAACCACTCAGTCCATTTCCTTCCACTAGTATCACATTCCAGCTCACAGTTGCACAACTATGGCAGGCAAAGGGCTATCAATGATGGAGCTTTTTTTGTCAGCCAGCTGGGAGATGATGGAGCCCCCCGAATCCCATTTTACACTGGTCTTTCTAGGAGCACACCTGGCATCAATTGTCTTAGATTGGATTCCTTGGAATAAGATTACTAGATAGAGACTTCATGCTGTGCTATCCTTTCAGAGTTGTCCTGAATCCAGGCATCTACTAGTTATTGAATGTGGGCTTACCCAGGCATAACCTTGGGAGAAGCATCTTCCTTAGGCCAAAGACAATGCTTGATGAGGGACACAGCTGGGAGCAATCAACAACCTACATTCCTAGTGGCTGAGGGAATGAGTGCCTTAGTCTTCAAGGGGTGACAATTTGAAACTCATTTCAAAATTTCTATTTCTTCTCCCCTATTCCTTAATTTTTAAAATTGGAAACAATTCATACAGTGCACTCACACGTACACATGAGGTCAGTCACACACACACACACACACACACACACACACACACACACACACACAGCAAGCAAGTGACAAAGAGAAAGAAGAATTGTGCTGCTTTACCTTTGACTATCTTATAAGAAATTTTATTCATTTTCATTTCCACTTTTGATTCTTTTTCCAATTCTTTCTCAGTTTTGATGATTAGAATTCCCAACCAATGAAAGTTATAATAATTTTATTCATAATTTATAGACCCCTGATTAAATACCTGTATTAGGTGAAATATTTTTAATAGAGTTGTTTTTCTGAGATAATCATAGATTCATATGCAGCTATAGGAAATAACACAGAGGTCCTGTGTTCCCTTTACCCAGGTTAACCAATGGTAACATCTTACAAAACTATAGTACAATATCACAACCAAGATATTGATATTAATAGTCAAGATACAGAACATTTCTACCACCAGAAGTATCCCTCACTTTGCCCTTTTGTAGCCCTACCCTCTTGCCTCCCCCCACTGACTCCTCCTTGACCCCTGGCAAACATGAATCTGTTCTCCATTCCTATAACTTTGTCATTTCAAGAATGTTATGTAAATGGTATCATATTTGGTTTGGCCTTTTTCACTCATCATAATTTTCTGAAGAATAATCCATCTTATTGTATATCAATAGTCTCTTTTTTAATCTCTTTTTTATTGCTATGTACAGTTCTATGGTATAAATATACCACAGTTTAATCATTTACCCACTGAAGGACTTTCAGGTTGTTTCTAGTTTGGTGCTATTATGAATAAAGCTGCTATAAACATTCATGTACAAGTTTTTGTGTGACCATAAATTTTTATGAGATAAAAGGCCAGGAGTGGAATTGCTGAGTCATAGGCAGTTGCATGTTTAGTTTTTTAAGAAACTGCAATATTCTTCAGAGGGACTGTTCCATTTTACATTCCCATAAGCAATGCATGGTGACCAAGTTTTTCTGCATCCCTCGCCAGCATTTGGTTGAGTTTTCCAGTCCATGAACATAAACATGAATATGGTCAGACTCCTGATCTATTTAGATCTTTGATTTCTTTCATCAGCATTTTGTAGTTTTCAGCTATAATATCTGTGCATGTATTGTTATGTTTGCAGTTAAGTATTCCATTTTTTTAAATGACTGTAAATAACAGTGTATTTTTAATTTTGGTGCCTACATACTCATTGCTAATATATAGAAATGTAAATAATTTTTGTATGTTAATCATACATCCCAAAACCATGCTGAACTAATTTATTAGTTGTAGGAGGTATATATTAATCTATAAGCCTTTTATGTCCTTTTCTTACCTTCTTGCACTTGCTAGAATTTTAGTATTATGTTGAATAAGAGGGGTACAAGTGAACATCCTTGCCTTGTTTCTGATTTTAGGGGAAAGCATTTGCTATTCACCATTAACTGTAAAGTTACCTGTAGGATTCTTGCAGATGTTCTCTATTAAGTTGAAGTAGTTCTCTTCTATTCCTGTTTTTCTGTGTGTTTTGAATTGTAGCACAAATGCTACAGATTCTTGCTGTTCTAACTGAGGTTTAGTAGATTTTCTTGAATGAATGTTTCTCTATTTCCTTTACTACAATTTCTTGAGACTTTAAATTATTTTCTAAAAAACTTTCATTGGCTAAATTCTTGTTTTTCTAAGAGAGGGCTCACAGGCAGTCACATCCTAGAATTGCATTTTGCTACGTTTTCTTGAGTGGGGAAGAAAGGGAAGGATTTATCATTTCATTCCTATAATAACACATGGAAATATATCACTAGAGTGAATATGTAATATCATGGGTGTGATGTGGTAAAATATTTAGGACTTCTAAGATAAATAAGAAGTTATTAAAGGTTTCAAGCAAAAAAGGGTAGAATTTTTTTTTTTTTTTTTTTTTTTTTTTTGGCGGTACTCCGGCCTCTCGCTGTTGTGGCCTCTCCCGTTGCAGAGCACAGGCTCCGGATGTGCAGGCTCAGTGGCCATGGCTCACGGGCCCAGCCGCCCCGCGGCATGCGGGATCCTCCCGGACCGGGGCACGAACCCGCGTCCCCTGCATCGGCAGGTGGACTCTCAACCGCTGCGCCACCAGGGAAGCCCGAAAGGGCAGAATTTTAACCACCATGACTATGGCAGTTCTTATAATTGCTTCAAGAATATGAGTTTGGGTGGAGACCTTCAAGATGGCGGAGGAGTAAGATGTGGAGATCACCTTCCTCCCCATGAATACATGAGAAATACATCTACATGTGGAACAACTCCTACAGAACACTTACTGAATGCTGACAGAAGACCTCACACTTTCCAAAAGGCAAGAAAATCCCCACATACCTGGGTAGGGCAAAGGAAAAAGAAAAAACAGAGGCAAAAGAATAGGGACAGGACCTGCACCTCTGGGAGGGAGCTGTGAAGGAGGAAAAATTTCCACACACTGGGAAGCCCCTTCACTGGTGGAGACTGGTGGGGAGAGCTTTGGAGCCACGGAGGAGAGCGCAGCAAGAGAGTGCAGAGGGCAAAGTGGAGAGATTCCCGCACAGAGGATCGGTGCTGACCAGGACTCACCAGCCCGAGAGGCTTGTCTGCTTACCCACTGGGATGGGTGGGGGCTGGGAGCTGAGGCTCAGGCTTCGGAGGTCACACCCCAGGGAGAGGACTGGGGTTGGCTGTGTGAAGACAACCTGAAGAGGGCTAGTGCACCACAGCTAGCTGGGAGGGAATCTGGGAAAAGCTCTGGACTTGCCAGAAACACAAGAGACCTCTGTTTTGGGGTGCACAGAGAGAGGGGATTCCTTCCCAGTGTGCTCACAGAAGGCAGAGCACAACCTAAGTGAGCTCCAGAGACAGGCATGAGATGCAGCTATCAGCTTGGACCCCAGAGACAGACATGAGCCGCTAACGCTGCTGCTGCAGCAACCAAGAAGCCTGTGTGCAAACATAGGTCACTACCCACACCTCCCCTCCCGGGAGCCTGTGCAGCATGCCACTGCCAGGGTCCCGTGATCCAGGGACAACTTCACCAGGAGAACACATGGCAAGCCTCAGGCTGTTGCAATGTCACATCGGCCTCTGCCACCTCAGGCTCGCCCCACATTCCAATTATGACTCCCACACCCCTCCCTCTCCCCAGCCTGAGAGAGCAAGAGAGGCCTAATCAGCTGCTGCTTTAACCCCTCCTGTCTGCACAGGGAACAGATGCCTGAGGGTGGTCAACATGCAGAGGCAGGGCCAAAACCAAAGCTGAACCCCAGGAGCTGTGTGAACAAAGAATAGAAAGGGAAAGTTCTCTGTGAAGCCTCAGGAGCAGCAGATTAAATCCCCACAATCAACTTGATAAACCCTGCATCTGCAGAATACCTGAATAGACAACGAATGTTCCCAAAAATGAGGCAGTGGACTTTGGAAACAACTGTAGACTTGCGGTTTGCTTTCTGCATCTAATTTGTTTCTGGTTCTATGTTTCTTAGTTTAGTATTTAGTGCTTATTATCATTGGTGGATTTGTTTATTGGTTTGGTTGCTCTCTTCTTTTTTTTATACATATATATTTTTTCTCCATTTTCTCTTTTTGTGAGTGTGTATGTGTATGTTTCTTTGTGAGATTTTGTCTATATAGGTTTGCTTTTATCATTTGTCCTAGGGTTCTGTCTGTTCATTTTGGGGGGTGTTTTTTTTTCTTTCTTCCTTTTCTTTTGAGCTGTGTGGCTGACAGGGTCTTGGTATTCCTGCCAGGTGTTGGACCTGAGCCTCTGAGGTGGGAGGGCCAAGTCCAGGACATTGGACCACCAGAAACCTCCCTGCCCCAAGTAATATCAATTGGGAAGCACTATCCCAGAGATCTTCATCTCAATACTAAGACCCAGCTCCACCGAATGGGCAGCAAGCTCCAGTGCTGGACACCCCATGCTAAATGACTAGCAAGACAGGAACACAAACCCACCCATTAGCAGAGAGGCTGCCAAAAGTCATACTAAGTTCACAGACACAACAAAACACACCACCAGATGCAGCCCTGCCCACCAGAAAGACAAGATACAGCCCCACCCACCAGAACAGAGGCACCAGTCCCCTCCCTTACCCCCTGGGGGTAGATACCAAAAACAACAGGAACTACAAACCTGCAGCCTGTGAAAAGGAGACCCCAAACACAGTAAGTTAAACAAAATGAGAAGACAGAGAAATATGCAGCAGTTGAAGGAGCAAGGTAAAAACCCACCAGACAAGACAAAGGAAGAGGAAACAGGCAGTCTACCTGAAAAAGAATTCAGAGTAATGATAGTAAAGATGATCCAAAATCTTGGAAATAGAATGGAGAAAATACAAGAAACGTTTAACAAGGACCTAGAAGAACTAAAGAGCAAACAAACAGTGATGAACAACACAATAAATGAAATTTAAAATTCTTTAGAAGGAATCGATAGCAAAATAACTGAGGCAGAAGAACAGATAAGTGACCCGGAAGATAAAGAGTGGAAATAACTGCCGCAGAGCAGAATAAAGAAAAAAGAATGAAAAGAATTGAGGACAGTCTCAGAGACCTCTGGGACAACATTAAACGCCAACATTCTAATTATAGGGGTCCAAGAAGAAAAGAAAAAGAAAGGGTCTGAGAAAATATTTAAAGAGATTATATTTGAAAACTTCCCTAACATGGGAAAGGAAATAGTCAAGTCCAGGAAGCACAGACAGTCCCATACAGGATAAATCCAAGGATAAACATGCCAAGACACATATGAATCAAACTATCAAAAATTGAATTCAAAGAAAAAATATTAAAAGCAGCAAGGGAAAAGCAACAAATAACATACGAGGGAGACCCCATAAGGTTAACAGCTGATCTTTCAGCAGAAAATCTGCAAGCCAGAAGGGAATGGCAGAACACATTTAAAGTGATGAAAGGGAAAAAACTACAACAAAATTACTCTACCCAGCAAGGATCTCATTCAGATTTGACAGGAAAATTAAAAACCTTATAGACAAGCAAAAGTTAGGGAATTCATCACCACAAAACCAGCTTTACAACAAATGCTAAAAGAACTTCTCCAGGCAGGAAACACAAGAGAAGGAAAAGACCTACAGTAACAAACCCAAACAATTAAGAAAATGGTAATAGAAACATATATATTGATAATTATCTTAAGTATAAATGTATTAAATGCTCCAACCAAAAGACAGACTGGCTGAATGGATACAAAACAAGACCCATATATATGCTGTCTACAAGAGACCCACTTCAGACCTAGGGACACATACAGACTGAAAGTGAGGGGATGGAAAAAGATATTCCATGCAAATGGAAATCAAAAGTAAGCTGGAGTAGCAATTCTCATATCAGACAAAATAGACTTTAAAATAAAGACTATTACAAGTGACAAAGAAGGACACTACATAATGATCAAGGGGTCAATCCAAGAAGAAGATAAAACAATTGTAAATATTTATGCTTCCAACATAGGAGCACCTCAATACATAAGGCAAATGCTAACAGCCATAAAAGGGGAAATGGACAGTAACACAATCATAGGAGGTGACTTGTCCACTTTCACCAATGGACAGAACATCCAAAAAGAAAATAAATAAGGAAACCCAAGCTTTAAAAGACACATTAGACCAGATAGACTTAATTGATATTTATAGGACATTCCATCCAAAAACTGAAATAGAATTTATAGACATAAGAGGGTTGGGAACTTCCTGGAAGGCCTGAAAATAAAGAAATAAACAGGAGAAAGCTGTGAAAGAAACTACAAAAGAGTGGTTAGCGGCAAAAAAAGGAGACAAGAGGATCGTCTCCATCACTTTTACAGCTCAATTAACTGTATGTTAATACAGTCTTTAGACTCTTAATGCTTCTATAATTCTTTTCAAATCTCATGCCCAAAGTCAGTTTGGCTCAGGATAGACTGAGCCAATGGCTACATCACTGAATTATTACACACACAAAAATTGTATTGCTTCTATAAGGTCTGGTAATCTGTTGCTTTGCCTTTATATAGGAAATAAAATACAGCATTAATACACTGGGAAACTCCCAGTCTGCCTCCCTCCCTTATGTTTCTATGTGTGCCCCTGTGCACACATAGAATGCTAAGATGCCTACATCTTTGCCTAAAGTTCAATGAATTTTTACTTTAAATGAAAGGATACATTGAGCTTAATTATCAGGATATATGCCCAAATAAGCCTTTTTACTTTGGTGCCTAACATGCATTCTCAATTCTAGTTTTTCGTACTTCGTGTTTCGGCTATCTATTTACTTCTATTGTCTTCCTTCATCTCCAGATATATCAAGTTCTACAGGTATGTCCAGTTCAGCACAGATTACTCTCAAGGCAAGAGAATCATCACATTTCATAACTTGACATGACAAAAAGAATAGCTAATATATATATATATATATTTTTTTTTTTTTTTGCGGTACGCGGGCCTCTCACTGTTGTGGCCTCTCCCATTGCAGAGCACAGGCTCCGGACGCGCAGCCTCAGTGGCCATGGCTCACGGGCCCAGCCGCTCTGCGGCATGTGGGATCCTCCCAGACCGGGGCACGAACCCGTGTCCCCTGCATTGGCAGGCGGACTCTCAACAACTGCACCACCAGGGAAGCCCCAAGAATAGCTAATTTTTATTATGCATTTAGCAGATAACAAATGCCATACTAAGAGTTTTAATATATCAACTCTTTTGATCCTCACATACACTCTCAGTGGTACGTACAGTTACTTTCTCCATGTTATGCATGAAGCAAAGGGGCATTTAGTGACTTGTTCTGGCTCACACATCAGGATTAGGGTCACAGAGCTTGACTCCAGAGCTACACTTATCCTTTTCATTAAGCATCAAAATCTATAATTATCAGAGCCAACATTTTCCTTATTTTTTTCAGTAGACCTTTGTTAAAAAGTCAGAAAGCATCCTAACTTTCTCAGATCTTAAATACTTGGAGATTAAAATATAAATCAGATAGTATTCCACTGAAAAGCGACTTCTATCAACTTGTCAAAACCGGCAGGTTCAACCAATATGAATAGCAGACAATACAATCTGAGAACTATTGCAGAAAAAGTAGTTTACAAATGGGTTTGGAAAAAAGTATCATCTGAAAAGCAAGCCTGTCTTTCATTAATGCCTTTTTTTTTTTTTGTAAAATAATTTTCACTCTTCATATTTCTGTTCCCTTTGCTGAAATCTTTCACTGGTTATTTAATCCCAATAAAACTGGTCTCCAAGCCTCAACTGTTCGGCCAGTCCAACACTTGAATAAATATTATTGGGCTCAAAAGGCAAAGCAGTTGGATGTAAGAGATACCAGTACATGACTCAGAGTATGATTCCATATAGTATGATGGACAGGATGCCATTCAAATATCCCATCTCATTGTACATTTCAGACAGCAGTTTCACAAGAACAGATGGGGCCCCAGGGCTCAGGACTTTTCATAAGAAAGGAACATGCACACTCCAAGTTCAGGCTTGACAGATATCCTTGTTTAAATTAAACATTTTGCACAATCTCCAGTTAAAGATCCAGCTGGTAATGGTAAGACTGGAAATGGTATTGGAAAAACTTGTTAGATTTTTAAATCAGCATTACAGCTGCCAATTGAAAAGGAAGAGTCATCCATTCACATGTTTAAGCCAGGGAAGGATATCCTGGAATAAGTGTTAATTGTTAGGAAAAAATATGTCTAAAGCACTTACAATTAGCACTTACAGTCTGGGTCTTTGCCCGTGTTATTTAGTCAGTTGCTACAATAAACCTTTATGTATTTTTGCAGTGGAGACTTGGCAAAAATGCTGTGTTTTGCCTGTTATATACTCTTCGGTTTTAACAAGAAATGCACCAAGATAAACCTTGAAACATATTTAAATCCAATTCTTTGATTCACAGCAAAGAGGTCACAAACAGCAAACCTGGTAAAATAAAATGTACTTTATGGAAAAATGGATTCAAATAAATTAACCTATTCCATGGCAGGATGGAGGCCCTTCCTAGATTGTGACCTGGCAGTTACACAAGCAAACCAATTGTGAGAAAAGCCTACCTTTTGGGGGCTAAACTGGGAGAATATGTATTTGTCTCTCTTCTCCTTGTTAATTATAAGACTGTTCAGATGGGAGGGGATGAATTTGCCTCAGTGATTCTTATTTCATTTTTAAGCCAATTTCCATATTGGGTGCAGAGAGCTGGTGGGTTGCTCTAATTTCCAGGGATATGAGAAAAGCTTTGCTTTGTTACTGATCCATTCTCTCACTGTAACAAGATAGCCCAATACAGCAAGTAGGACAAGTAGAAGTTATTTTCATCTATAATATAAGAAGGAGCTTCAGGCCACGCTCACTTGAAATCTGAGGTAGAATTAGACCCATTCATGAGAGTCATGTATTTAATCAGGTTGTAAAGATAATATTTACTAAACGGCTGCTAGAAAGAGGCTATGAATGATCAGGCCCTTAATTAAAAGTATGATTTTAAAGTTTTGCCCCTTGGGAACCATTTACTTTTGTAGCCATTTTCCAAATATTTCCATCCTCAGGAATTTGCCTTTAATTTTTGAGTTGGAAAAAAATGCAAAGCATTGAAACCAGGAATTCAATCACAGCTGGATAGATTGTGCACAGATGTCTCATACAAGTTACTGAAGAGCTGAAAGACAAAAATGAAATCTAGGGAGAGAAACCAGTATGATCTCTTAATGGAATATGGAAGGGCAGAACTGGGCACTTTAAAGATACATAGTAGCTATTAGCTAATTGATTAATTAGCTGATTAGTTCTTATAGAGTCAAGGAATTTGAAAATGATGCTTACATTCTTCTTCAAAAGCTCTCCTGTCTTGCTTGTCTGGACACAATTTATATTAAAAATAGCGAACATAATTCTAAAATATCAGAGGCTAGTCCAACTCAAATAGATCAACTTAAGAAAAATATATTGTTTTTTAAATAGATCACTTATCTTCCCTAAGTTTTTGTGCTTTCTGTCTTTGATTTATTTTTTAAAATTTCCATTATCATGTTTCCAGCTTATACATATCAGGGCTAAGAAATAACCTTGTTTAAACACATGCACACAAGTCAGTTTCTCTCATCATATGGGAAACATTGAAGGTGGCATTGAGATTAGAAGTTACGATTAGGAGTAGCTCAAACATAAAAGATGATCTGCCTTTTCTCCGTGTTCACCATACTGTAGGAATGAATGAAATCACATTCACAGTAATAATTCAGTTATCACTGTCTTTACTAGTGTGAGACTTCTAGACCTCTGTAAAGTCCCTTCCATGTATTCTTAGGTGTCCTTGGGGGACACCTACTCACAAATATGAAGACTGGCCAAATTGCGGCCAATACTCCATTTCTTAGTGCCCTCAAAAAAATGAGCTAAAACTGAATAATTGTTCTGTGGTGATGTATAATGGTTTTTTTCCATTTTGTGTCACATTCTATTAACTATTCCTCAAATCAGTCTTACTTGCACTCTGGTATCTTACAGTATTTGGTGAAACAGCTCCTTGAATTTTGCATTATTTTGTTTTCCCATGTATCAGAGTTTATTCCTAGGATCAATATATGCAACCACTGCATTAGGCTACGTGTAGATTTACATGGGGGCCGCCATTCTATACTCAGAATCACAAAACTGACTTTGCAGCTGACTCGGTGCCTTAGTACCTAACTCCTTCTTCCCCTCAATATACTCTTACTTTCTAGGGAGATCCTCCAGCCCCTTGGCTTACAGCATCTGTTTGGTCCACACTAGCAGTTAATCAGACATGCCCAGACCTGTACCCAAACCAGCCTGAACTCAAACTGGAAACTCTGACAAAGAAACCATGAATTGTCATTATGTATACAAATTTGTTACCAAATACTCAGTGGGTTTACAAGAGGAAGACATTGATATTATATAAAAGATTTGCTTCTCTTTCTGAATCAATGGCCATTCAGCTAATCACCTTCTGAGTCTGCATCTCCCAGAGATGTCCAATTTGATGGGCCCTGGAGGAGAAGTACCACAAGGAACTGTTGCAGGAAGCGGGGGACTCCTTCCAGGACCTGAGAGTAGGCTCTTGTCTAACACTCAGAAATGAATTGTCCAGGGAGACACACGTGCTGACAAAGCAGAAGACTTTATTGGGAAGGGACACCCAAACAGAGAGCAGCCGGGTAAGGGAAACTAGGAGAACTGCTCTGCCACGTGGCTCGCAGTCTCAGGTTTATGGTAATGGGGTTAGTTTCTGGGTTGTCTCTGGCCAATCATCTTGCTTGTACCATATTTGGTCTGACTCAGCGTCCTTCCTGGTGGTGCACAAATCTCTCAGCCAAGATGGATTCCAGCACAGAGGTTTCTGGGAAGTTGGCAGGACATATTATAGGCTGGCGTCTCCTTCCCCCTTTTGGCCCTTCCTGAATTCTTCCAGCTGGCGGTAGCTTGTCAGTTCCATGTTCCTTATCAGGACCTCTTGTTGTGGGATAACTGCAAGTGGTTATTATCTTGCCTGGTTAGGGAGGGCAGTTTCAGTCAATGGTTCCCCAGAACCATGAACAATATTGCCCCTCACTAAAGCAACATAACGCTGTCTGGTGGAATTAGCTAAAGCCTACATTTAATAGAATCTGCTTTCATCTGGGTAACATTTCCCAGTCTTTCCATGGGGAGAAGAACTAGCAGTTGGTGTGCTGGTCTGCTAATACACATGAAGCAGGCACACTTTGAAGGTCAGCTTTACAGTCTGTCAAGTTGTGGGATGTGTGTAAGGAGGGGCATTTGTTTCATTCTCTTCTCATATTAACGAAAGCATCTAACCATGTCCCTTTGAGTAAAGGAAGAAAAAAAAACTTGGAAAGCATCAGTGTCCCTTGGGTCACTTGACCGTTCATGAATTACCAACATATATGAAACTATTCATTATACAAAACTATAATTTGTATAGCCCCTTATTCAGCATGAATACTACCCATGTGTGCCAAACATACACAGTTGTAACTTCATTACAGTAAGTATTCAAGGCAGGGATGTCTAACCTCTAATTTCCTTCTCTGTCATACACACAAACACACATACAGAAATTGCAAGAGAACATCCACATTTTCTTATTATGGACACTTTTGTTAAAAGCAGTAACCAAAATGTGGAAAATATGCAATGTTCACCACACAGGATATTCATAATAGTATGAGTGGAATGAAGGCTCCAAAGCAACACCTGAAGGCTAGGTGATCACTTGAAAATGTCAGGAATTGCACATTTTTCAAAAGATGTTATAATGTAACAACAAAGCAAAGTGAAGGAAGAGAAATAGATGTGTTTATTTTAAATATCCTTTCACATTTTAGGCAATCCCATTATGGGAAATATCATGATAGAATTATATTCTTCCTCTTGATTATCCCACAAATTTGATCTTAATTAACTCAATGTTTTGAAAGTTTCACAGAAAGAGAAAAGTGAAATAATGGTATAAATTTAATCTCTAATAAAGACCTGACTTCCCAATTATCTGAATTATCCTGGTATTAGAGGAAGAAGAAGGAAGAGAAAGAAGAGAAAAGAAATAAACAAAAAGAAAAAAGTAACTAAAACCTCCCATCTTATTGGACTAAATAAAACCAAGAGAATTAATAAATGGCTTTTTTTAAGGTAAATTCTTATGTGCCTAAAAATAATATTTATTTTTGAGTTTTTTCCAGAGATTGTGGCATGGAAGACCACAGATGATGGGTACAAAAGAAATGCCATTTTTGGAGTGGTGGTGGTGGTGGTTGGCAAGCTTTCCAACTGTCTTTATGGACAGACACAAAGGAAAGGGTAAAGACAGCCCAAACAATTCAATTGTAGAAACTCATTAGTGTCTGAATATGGAGCCCTGGCAACACAGCCCTTGTGGAGTGGGAAAATGCTAGGAATACACTCTACTTCCTTTTCCCTCCTACCCAATCCTTACTCCAACTCTGAAGTGAGAACCATTATATTGATTTGATTTTTTTTCAGCAAAGGAGAGAGAATGGGCTCCCAAGCAAGCTGAGCAAGAGGCTTAACCCTACACTTCTCCATAACAAAGGCCTATTCTTGAGGGAAAAGATTTTTCCAGAGCCTTATCCCACCTAGAAAGGGCTTTCCTCTCATTCGATCTGCCTCTAGCCTTCTTGTCTCAACAAAGGTGTGGGGGAATGGAATATAGTCAAGAAATAGTCAATGGAACATAGTCGTGAAATCTATTTCTTTAAGGAAATATATTGGATATACTGAAGCCGGGGAAGTAAGGAAGTGAATGTGTGGGAGCAGGCTATGCAACTGAAAACTCTTGTGAAGATCAGAGACACAGGTTCACTAAAAGACTGAGATTTAATTGGAAGCTTACAGAACATTCCCCTCTCCCAGACCTTGCCACCACATCAGCAAGGCTCCAGCATAATTACAGTGGGTGACAGTTGAAAAGCAGTAAGACACATAATCTCTCTGAAGGGAAATACTTAGAGAAGGCCAGAGTCAATGGGGGAGACCAATGCAAGGGTCTTGGAGGAATTTGAAGTCTCTGCCACCTACATGTTTGCTATAGCAAACATTAAACATAGTCCAATTCCTAGCCAGATTAACATAATACCTCACATTAAAGACCTATTTAATCATTTTCTACTAGTTGGAGCAACATGTTTGGCTGTCAACAGATAATTAAAAAGTATGACAAAAATCATGGAAAAAAAACACATTCTGAAAAGACAAAGCAACCATTACAACCAGACTTATATGTAACACAGAGGTTGGAATTACTGGACAGAAAATTTTAAATAACTCTGACTAATATGTTAAGGGCTCTAATGGAAAAAGTAGACAACATGTAAGAACAGATAGAGAATATAAGCAGAGAAATGGAAACTCTTAGAAAGGACAAAAAGATATTGCTAGAAATCAAAAAGACTGCAACAGAAATGGAAAATGCCTCTGATGGGCTTATCAGTAGACTTGGTTGACAAAAGAATCAACGAGTTTTAAGATAGGTCAATAGAAACTTTCCAAACTAAAATACAAAAAGAAAAAAAATTTAAAAATTGGAACATTCAAGAACTGTAAAAAATTTCAAAAGTTGTAAAATGTGCATAATTGGAACACCAGAAGAAGAAAGAATGGAGCAAAAGAAATATTTGAAATATTAAAGGATAAGAATTTTCCAAAATTAATGACAGACATAAAACCACAGATCCAAGAAACTCAGTATTAAGCAGGATAAAATCCATACCTAAGCATATAATATTCAAATTGCAGGGAACTAAAGACAAAGAAAGGAATGGGTATGACTCAGATAGGAATGGATAAATATATACCATACTAACAGTAATTAAAAGAAATCTGAAGTAGCTATGCTAATTCTAGACAAAGCTGACTTCAGAATGAGGAACATTTTCAGGGATATGAAGGGACATTACATAACAATAAGGAAAACATTATATAGTTATAATGTCCAAAAAGACATAATAACTCTAAATGTGTATAAATCTAACTAGAGAACATCAAGATACATGAAGCAGAAACTTACAGAACTGAATGGAGAAATAAACAAGTCCACCATTATAGTTAGAGCCTTAAACATCCCTCTGTCAGTAATTGATATGTCAAGCAGGAAGAAAATCAGTAATAACATAGTTGACCTGAACAGCACTATCAACCAATTTGATGTAATTAACATTTATGTAATATCCATCCAAAAGAGGCATAATGAATATTTCTCTCAAGTTCACTTGCAACGTTTACCAGGACCACATTCTGGTCCATAAAATATACCTTAGCAAATTTAAAAGAATAGACATCATAAAAATGAAACTAAAAGAGAAATCAGTAACAGAAAGATAGCTGGAAAACTCCAAAATGTTTGGAAGTTTAAAAACATACTTTTAAATAGCAGATGGATCAAAAAATAAATCTCAAGATAAATTTTTTAATGTTTTTAATTAAATAAAAATGAAGATAGAGGATATCAAAATGTGTGGAGTAAAGCAAAAGCAATGCATATTGGGAAATTCATAACAATAGCTTTAAATACATCAAATAACTTAGATGAAGTGATCAATTCCTTGGTCAAAACTTATACAAGGGAAAACAGATAATCTGAATAGTCCTGGAAAAATCAAAAGTATAGAAATGGTTAACAGATCATTTGTTGCATTTATCAAAACTCATAGATTTCATAGTACATCAAGTGAGTCTTAATGTATGCAAATAAAAAATCATTTAGGAGGCTGAAAGACCACAGGGTGGAATGCAGATTGTAAAATTTGAATCTAACTGTATTACAAAGATATGAATTAGGGTCATTGAAGGAGGAGGAAGAAAAAGATGCTGACCTAAGTAACTCTGGGAATGGGTAGAGTCTGTTAGAATAAAGGTAAGAGGAAGAGTATATAAGTGTTGTATTTGATAAAGTTGTTTCTCATAGAAATTGGATAGTGAATGGCAAGAGTGGCAGAGAGTGTCTCACTGTTGCAGTGAGAGGTGATAGTAAATAAGTGGAGGAGTCTAGAATAATCCATGTGGTGGTACTGGTTAGATTTGGAAACATCATATGAGCTCATGCTTAGCTTAAAATAGATACACATGGTTACATAAAGAGATATTTATAGATTTGTGTACATACAGGGATTAGCACACTCATGTATTTCCTTGCTCTGTCAGCTGAGATGGCCTACAAGCAATAACACACCAGTAGCAACAAGCACACCTAGGGCTTACATGTTGGTTTCTAATACCATTTTCCAGTAAGAAGAACCAGGACTCCTTGAAGAAACAGCTGATTATAGAACTGGGGCAGGAAATACAAAGGAGCCTGGAGCATTCTGTTGTGTCAGAAAGTGCTCACACACAAACACTCATACACAAAAACACACACACAAACACACACTATGGTAATATTTCAAGGAGACAAATGGCCAACCAAAGAACCTCTCAACTGCCAAAATTGGAATAAATTGAGCAAAAAAATAGTTTTGGATTATGACCCAAAGTATAGAATAAATATATATGAGTCAATACTGATATAAATAAATGACAAAAAAAATGAAAAGACAAATCTTCCATTCAGAAGAATTCCATATAATTTATGTAGATATTCTACTCCCACAGAAGTAGAGCACAATTCCTAACTCAAGTGTGGGTTGTGCCTAGTGACTTCCTTGCAAAGAGGACAGAAAGAGAAATAAAGAGGATAACTTGACAGTGGAGAAACCTAACAAATACTGTCTTAGACAGGTGGTCAAGGTGAGTGCTGACAGTAATGTTATGTTGGTAGTACATACCATTAACATGATAGGATAAGAATAACACTTTACCTCTGTGCTAAGAGACGTTCTAGGAAATTCTTGACCAGCACTCCTCAAAAGTGTCAAGGTCATTAAAAACAAGGAAAGTGAGAAATTGTCACAGCCAAGAGGAGCCTATGGACATGAAAATTAATGCAATGTGGCATATTAGATGGGATATTGGAACAGAAAAAGGACACTGGGTAAAAACTAAGGAAATCTGAATAAAGTATGGACTTTAGTTAATGATATTGTGGCAATGTTGGTTCATTAATTGTGACAAATGTACCAATGCAAGATGGTAGCAATAGGGGGAACTGGGTGTGAGGTATATGGAAACTCTCTGTACAGATTATCTTTAGAATTTTTTCTGCGAATCTAAAACTTCTTTAAAACAAAGTTTATTTTTAGAAATTACTATTGGAGCTGTACTTTGTCAGCCTTTAAAATGTTTTAAAATATGATAAGTAGTTCATAGTCATTGAAGAAAAAATATAAAATGATTTGATAGGTCAAAAGAAAATAACCACTAAAATTTACCAAAAAAATAACCACTATTAACACTTTGGAGTATTGCTTTTTTGACTTATATGTTTTTCCTAAAATTATAACCATAACGTATGTACCATTTTGAACTTCTTTTTCCACATAAAAGTATATATATATATTTTTTTTTTAAAATATTTATTTGGTTGCACCAGGTCTTGGTTGCGGCAGGCAGGGTCCTTAGCTATGGCATGCGAACTCTTAGTTGCGGCATGCGTGTGGGATCTAATTCCCTGACCAGGGAGTGAACCCGGGCCCCCTGCGTTGGGACCACAGAGTCTTAACCACTGTGCCACCAGGGAAGTCCCTAAAAGTGTATTTTGAATGACAATTCATTATAAAAATAGACAACTTTATTTTAATTTTTATATGTGATAAAGTCTTCTGTTATGCTTTTGTAGTATAATTCATTTAACCGATTCCCCTATTGAAAGATATTTAAGATACAGGTTTTCCTTCAAACTCCTTGTAAGCATATTAATGAATTTTCATAGGCTGAAATCCTGGAAGTGGATTTGTTCAATTAGAGGGTAGGTTCTTTTTAAAGGCTCTCTATATATATAGATAAATTTCCCTGAAGAATGGCTGTGCAATTTTATATGCCTTCCAGCAGTATAAGAGTGTGGAATTTTCTTTATATTCCTCCAAAATTTAGGATTATGTGCTTAAAATTAAAATAAATATTTGCCAATCTAAAAGAAAAGAATTGTTACCTTATTGTCATTTTAATTTACATTTCTTTGCTCATGAGGTTGAAAATATATCCACTGGTGATTTTCATTTCTTTTGGGAATAATCTCTTCATAGCCTTTGTTAATAAGAGTAACAGTTTGTTATAATTGTGCTAGGACACAAAATGCACCAGTATTTTTCTCAGTTTGGTTTAAAATTTCTTTATGTTTTCTTTGTTTGTTCCCTTCTCTCCCTTTCTTTCCTTCCTTCTTTCCTTTTCCTTCCCGTTTCTTTCTTTCTTTCCTTCTTTCTTTCTTTCTTTCTTTCTTTCTTTCTTTCTTTCTTTTTCTTTCTTTCTTTCTTTCTTTCTTTCATAAAGTCAATTACATCAAGCACTTGCTTTACGGTTATATTTTAGAATTCATGCTTATGAGAGCCCCTCAATCCTAAGAATATAAATATTCACTTAAATATTATTTATAACTTTAACCCCCTAACCGATTTATGTTGTTATTTGTTGTGAGGTAAAGATATAACTTATTTTTTCCAGGAAAGTATTAACTAACAACCCTGACACTCCTTATTCAACCATACGTCCTTTTCCTACTGATTTAAAATGCCACTATTATCATACTTTTAATACTTGAATGCATTTGTTTCTATTACTTGGTCTTCTAATGTGTTCCTTTGATTTCAATGCCTATTCCAGCACATTCAATACTTTTAATTTGTTGTTTTTATTTTGATGACTAAGTTGATAACATCCTGGATCTATTTTGCTGCTTAGCAAAGCTCAATAACCTTGAGAATGTACAGATTTCAGGAAGTCTTTTCTACTTTGACTACCTCCTGAGAGAAAGGGGGGCGTGGAATTCACTAATCGGAGGAGAGGTTTCAGTGTCAAATGCTCTGGCCTTGTCTTTGTGAAAGAGGAGACCATTTCATGACCAATGATTATCTATATGTTAATTCCATTTAAAAGACAAGCAATTTAGTGACCTGGATGTTCAGATGTTAACACATGTTAAGTGCAATTGATTCTCCTGTTTTAGGTTGTAAGCTTAACACTAAAGAGGTCAAGAAGGATTAGTCTCCACACCAGTCTGTCCCCATCCCACTGCAGTAGCACAGGACAGCCTCACAATATAGGTCAAAAGCTTTCTCACTCATTCAAATGAATGCCACCTCTCCATTTAAGCATCTATGCTTCACTGCTACCAAAGCAAGCTCCCTGGGTGGAAAAATGCTTTTTACCAGGACCCTCCACTCTCTTTTAACGTTTCTGATAACTCTATCGCACCATCAAAAAGAAAACTTGATTGTTAACAGAAGTACTTTCTTTCTTTGGGGTTGGATCACCAGTTAGAGTTCTATTCGTGGCTTTGCTTAATAAGATTAGAAAAATTCCAGGGATTTAAAAATTTAAGCAGTCCCAAGTGACCCACTGGATCATGGTAAGGTCGGACTCATGGGTGAGAACATTTCCTTTGTTTTAAATTTTTTAATCTTACCTTTATATTTGCTCTATGTTTTCCAGGAAAGCAGCAATTTACATTTCAGTTTGATGCTTTTATTCTTGACATTTACATATTTCTCTACAAATAAAATGATTTAGTGGCTAAGAAGCATGGACTCCAAAGCCAGATTCCCTGGATTCAAATTCTGGATTTACCACTGGTATGAATAATTATGTAGAACTAGGAAAGACAAAAGGATCACAATGATTTTTCAGCATCATACTGGAGCTTTGTCAAAAAGGCCCAACCAAGGATTATTTAATTAAGTAGAGGATGTACTTTGTTTGATTTACAACTTAGATCAGCTACTGTCAAACATTTTGCACTCAAGACCCTTTACTTTCTTTTTTTTTTTTTTTTTTTTT
>NW_020174372.1:521037-554319 GCF_003031525.2 Neophocaena asiaeorientalis asiaeorientalis | reverse complement strand
TCAAAGCCCTTTTCTTTTTTTTTTTTTTTTTTTTTTTTTGCCCACACCCTGCGGCTTGCAGGATCTCAGTTCCCTGACCAGGGATTGAACCTGGGCCACAGCAGTGAAAGCCCAGAATCCTAACCACTAGGCCATCAGGGATCCCAAGATCCTTTACATTTTAATGAATTACTGAAGAAGGCAAATAATTTTTTGTTTGTGTAGGTGTATTCATCGATACTTATCCTATTAGAAATTAAAAGTGAAAAATTTTTGAAGTGTTTATTTTTCAGTTCATGTAAAATAAAATTTCAGGGTTTACACAAATGTCTAAGATGAACCTAACATTCCCTAACAGACCTTAGCCATCTTGCACTTCCTTCAGTATAGAAAGCGAAGTAAAGCCAAGGGACTGCAAAATCTCTGTACATGGTGAATTTTTCCCAAGGGCAAATGCTCTGTAAAATGAGCCACAGACCTAGCTGAGTTGACTCAATGGGGTTTTGTTTTTGGACAGCTCTCTCCTGTAAGTCCTGCTTTGCTCCTGTTGACTCAGATATTTGCCAGTTATTGGGTGAGTGCAAAACATCTGACTACAATGGAAATAAGCCTTCCGTGGAGTCACACAGACCCAGGCAGAATTTAGCCAAGAGCACAGTGAACATGAAACCTGAAGAGCGTTCACGAACAAACCCCTGAGCCCAGGCTGCAATGTTTACTTATATTGATATTCATTAAAATAGTTGGAACGTGAACCAGGGACAAACTACTATTTTAAAGCTGCCAGGAGTTGTTTGTTTTGGTTTGGTTTTTTCTTATTGCTTGAGGTGGAGTGAAGTTAGAGACTTAAAGCAGGCGAAGGAACATTTCCATTCTGTGGTTGAAATAGAATTTGTCCTAGGTTAGATCTTTCCTTCTTTCCAGGAGGCATCACTTTAGCCAGTCTTTTTAGCCATGGAGATGCAGAGTCATTGTACCTGGGAAACCAAACCCAAAGGCAGAGACCGCAGGCTGAGATGTTATTCCATAATTGATGCAGACTGCTGTCTTGGCCTTTGCTGGGGTGTGTCTGACTATGTCTAGATGCTCTTTCTCTTTCTGAGGCCGGATGGACAGGACTCCTGGACACGATAAAAGAAAGCACCAGGGAACAATTCAATCTTATTTCCTAAAAATAATAATAAATAGATAATTCAATTTTTCCTTTAACATGGTTGACTTTTTTTTTTTATCGACAGCTTAGAAAAGTTTTGACTTCATGACTCTAGATTGGTAATGCCATGTACGTTTTTCAGATTGTTGCTGAATTTGGGAAAAAGTCGATTCAGATTTCACTCATGGACATGTTGAAAGATATCACTTCAAATTTTCTTGTGAAATGATTAATCTTAAACACTCTTCGAATTGATATATTCATTAACTAGTTTGTCACCAGTGTCCTTGTTTTTGAGCTTATTGAGTTTTTGTGCTTGTTTTGTGCTTGTTTTTGTGCTTATTGAACATGAAGGAAATGTTCATGTTGTCTTTGCTGATGTCTTTTCATCATATCTAAAATTTGAAGCTTTTTAAAATCTATTCATATTGTTCGCTCCTCATTACTAATGGAATTATCAAACAATCCAAGGGCTTTTTTTTTTTTTTTGGTGGTACTCGGGCCTCTCACTGTTGTGGCCTCTCCCATTGCGGAGCACAGGCTCCAGTCGCGCAGGCTCAGCGACCATGGCTCACGGGCCCAGCCGCTCTGCGGCATGTGGGATCTTCCCGGACCCGGGCACGAACCCGCGTCCCCTGCATCGGCAGGCGGACTCTCAACCGCTGCGCCACCAGGGAAGCCCCCAAGGACTTCTTTAATTTTTCTTTTCAAAATTTATCATTTCCTCTTCATGAATTACTCCCTTTGTTATGATTTGAAGAAATATTTTGTTATATCTTTTTGAAGTCAGAATAATTTCTTTTGATTTTATTGTTCCTACATATTGCTTGTATTTCACATTTCATTAACTGTTCTTCTCTAATTTCTTTGAAAGAAATGTCTTTGAGTTTAGGAACAAAGATCAGCCTAAAGTACGTCTATATTCCCGGGATTTCCTGGAGTGACATCTCCTACCTCCCAAGGGCAGGGTGCCTTCTTGCTCCAGTGGCAAAATTTAAATCTTAAAGTGAGTTCTCAGATGCTCAATCTGCCAGCTACGTTTCTGTGAGCCCATACTGCTCCCCTTCATTGTTTAAGGCTTTAATGTTTTATTTATCTTAGGACATGTTACACATTTCTAGGCAAAAGTGAATCTGGCACACTTTTTCTCAGTATACAGAAATGAGGGTTTGCTAGAGAAATCTGCAAAGGAAAATATCTCTAACAATGCCCATGTCCATTTGTGGGAATAGAATTAAAAAAGAAATAAAGTGATATGCATCGTTTCTGCTCCCTTTTTTCTCTTTTCCTGGAGCGTGGAAGGAAGTGCAGCCTCTTCCATGGTTTCAGACTCTGGAGAAAATTTTATATAATCACTAATTCTGACAGTTTTCCATGAATCTCTGAGAAAAACACAGGAAAAGCTTCAGAGTGGGTCCTTGGGGAAACTGAACTTGGGTAGACGCCTGAGACTTCATGTGACTCAGTGGAGACACATGCGGCTCATTTATGCACAGAATTTCTTCCTTCCTGTGTGTTTTCTTACATGTCAGCTTCAGAAAGTTCCTTCCACAAACCTTTGACAAAGTTCTGGAATCATGCAGAAGTATCCCTGGAAGACAGATGACACCATACTCCTCATCTTTCCATGGAGGAGAGGCTATCTTCAAATTTTCTTTGGGCAATGACAACCAGTAAGATGAGCATTTGGATGCCGTGCTAATATAACATATTTCCTTATGTAAAACATCTGTCTTTAGGGCCCCAAATTAAATTTTCTCTTTTTTTTGGCGGTACGCGGGCCTCTCACTGTTGTGGCCTCCCAGCCGCTCCGCGGCATGTGGGATCTTCCCGGACCGGGACCTGAACCCGAACCC
Source organism: Neophocaena asiaeorientalis asiaeorientalis (assembly GCF_003031525.2). NCBI lineage: Eukaryota > Metazoa > Chordata > Mammalia > Artiodactyla > Phocoenidae > Neophocaena > Neophocaena asiaeorientalis. The sequence continues at coordinate 551,331 of NW_020174372.1, read as the reverse complement.
GTGTCCCCTGCATCGGCAGGTGGACTCTCAACCACTGCGCCACCAGGGAAGCCCTAAATTTTCTCTTGTATTACTCATTCATGATGAACCTAAAAGACTTTAATGAGATCTGTTTAGCATCTGCTAAAATCATGTCCATCAACAACATTCTTATCTCTTTGGACCAAATGCAACCCTCAGACGACTGCATGGTTTTACCAACAGCTCCTTTGGATCTATTACCCTTTTATTGCTCTGATTTCTGGATTCAGATAGCTTGCTCAGTTTTCACATTTGACAAGCTTCCTGTCTCAGTTTCACTCTTGTTTCCACATCTGTTTCTCACTTTTTTCCAGAAACAGATGTAGCCATTCCCAAAATTGATTTGCTAAATACAATTTACAGGGTCCATGTTTTCATGGATAAACTCTTCGGGGGTCTGTAAATCTTTGTGAAATCTTTATGAAATAATATTTTCATCTCAGTGCTTGTTTTTCAAACACTTTTTGGAGCTTTGTTTGTTTTCTTTCCTGACACACAGAAAAGATTTTTAGGGAAAAATAAATTGGGTCCACTAGTACAGCAGAGTTATTTGGGTGAGGAACTTCATTTTGAATATTAACAGCAGACACAGATCTGGGCATCCAACAGGCTGAGTTTGGAGACAGAACAGCAAATGGAATGGAAGAAAGGCTAAGGGGAGCTGATCCAGCTGTAAGAATGCTTAGGAAAAGGACAACTGGTCAGGCCAAATATGACATCTCAATTACAGGTGCTGCTGTGGGGACAGGTACAAACACTCAAAATCTATCAGGTGGTTGGCCCTCCTGCTTGCCTAAACTTCTTTCAGTGCGAAAGTTGGGTTTTGGCCACTGGCCAATGGTGAAGGGTTCTAGACCTCGAGGGACCAGGCAAGAGCAGAGCAGGACCTGAAGCCTCAGCTCAAATTAGATACTCACACCAGGGCCCAAGGAAGCAGCATCGTTCGAAAACAAGTTGCAGAGAAGTGGGGAAATACAAAGACAAAATGGCAGTCCAGGTACAGAAATCAGCACAGATTAATAGAAACACTCTAAGCAGCCAGGCTGTTGATGCCGAGCTTACCAATTTCTTACTAATCCTTTTTACATCTGCAGAGATAAGTTCACATATAAAGAGGTATGGATCCTTTCTCAAAAACACTCTAATAAATACATCACAGTGGAAAAATTCATATGCTTAAGGAGCTCAGTGCTCTTCTCTTGTCTCCTCCCCTCCTTCCAATAATATTGGCTTTTGCACTAGAGCTCCCCGGTCCCTGTTCTCACGGCAGCTCGCAGGAGGGAATGAAAGTGCAGGGTGGACAAGGCGATAGAGAAGCAAGAAAAGACATGTCCAAAGCAGTGCGTGGCTCCCCCTTTAGCCCCGGCCACACCCCCAAACAGTATTCCTGTTCGGCGCGGAAAAGGGATTTCCTCCTCTTCCCTCCCCCACTCCCACCTGATTTCTCCACATCTGGAATCCTAAGCCAGCCAAGGAAGTATGGAAACAAAATTTAAGATGTGCTGAGTTGCTTCCCGGAGGGAAATGGAAGCTGTAGCCCGAAACTAGAGGAAACGAGGCTTTTCAAAGCCGGGGTGGGGAACTGCGATGAGGTAAGAAGAGCACACCTTTGGGGAGTTTTTTTGGGTTCCTTGTTCACCCAAATTTGCTTTGTGTGCAGGAGGGTGAGGGCCTGAACCCTTCTCGGCTTCTGTGCCATTTCCACATGTTTACAACTGCTGAGCGTCCACGCAGAGTTCCTGTGATGCGTGTTAACGCCTACCCTGGCTGCGAGAGCCCAGAGCAGCTGGCCAGCATGTGTTTCCCGTGGGCTGGGGTATGTTCTCGTCAGACTGCGTCCACAGGAGAGTCGTAAAATACTTCGCCCTGTCTTTCCTTTTAGTTCCTCCCTACACATGCATGTGGGATTTGTGAGCTGAGTGTGTGAAACAGGAGTGAAATGAAATCTGCCCCTGGAGTTGATGCAGGAGGTTCTTATTTGGGGAGAGAGGCAAAGGGAAATTTCTAGAGTCTTCGGATGGAGCAGTGACTCAATAGCTCATTGAATTGTGTTCTTGTGGGTCCATAAAAAATGGCCTCCATAGTCTAATCTTTCAAAATATGTTTGACTTACAATTATTGACAAATCCAAGAAGCATAGAGGATTTGGTCTCTTCTTTTTCTTCCTTCCTTCCTCCCTCCCTCCCTTCCTTCCTTTCTTTCTCTTTCTTTCTTTCTTTCTTCCTTCCTTCCTTCCTTCCTTCCTTCCTTTCTTTCTTTCTTTCTTTGTTTCTTTCCTTCCTTCTCTCCTTCTTTCTCATCTCTCTCTCTCACCCTTCCTCCCTCCCTTCTCCCTTCCTGTTTTTCTTTCTTTTTTGGTTTCTTTCTTTTAAGAAGACCCAGAGACCCTTCTGCTCCAGACCCCTTTCAAGTTTCCTATGTTTTAGGAATGTACTGGAAGCACTGAAATGTTATTTAGCATCTGCTTCTGCATAGGAAAAGAATGATTTAATCACTAATGCAAATCTCCAATGAGCAGTGTCTGGTTGATTTGCAGCAGCTAACTCTCTATTCCATCATGAACCAATCAAGCTCTCAGTTAATATGTGAAATGTGGTGAAAAATAAAACATACCTTTTTTAAAGTTGGTTTTGAAATGCTGCTGAGACAGCCAGTGATTATTGTGCATCCACTATGTACAAGGCCTGATGTATGCAAGATGCCAAACCTTCCTTGTTTTTGTGGATCAACTTTTCCAAGACTTTGTTAGCCCATTGCCCTGCCCATCCTCCCCCCCACCCCCTGCCCAGGATAATATTCTGCGTGCTACCCCAGGCACAGAGAGCATGACTGTTTCATTTACAGTGGCCTTCTGAGTAGCTGATGCAATTAAAGAAAACAGTCCTAAGGATCTAAACACTGCAGCCATGTCCCCTCTGTTCCCATGCCCCACTGCCATTTATATCTGTATATACTGTGTTCTATTCTGGAGTAACTTGAAACAAGATCTTTAAAACTTAATTATTTTATGCTTATTCTCAAAAAAGAATGTAAATGATTTTTACTCTGTTAATAAAGAGGGTTTTGTAAAGCATATATGTTTACACTACAAAAGGAGAGTGAGGTTCAAGTAAAACAATTTAAATGTAAAAGATAGAATGTGTATAAAGGCTTCTCTTCAAATATGAGTAGAAGGGAATTTTTGTCTGTTTTATGAAGTAAGAAGTTATAGCTTTGAGAAGATAGATGAATTTTCTATTGCAAGGGTATCAAAAAGATGATAATATTGGTATTTCTCAACAGGAAATGTTTTGTAGAAATATTTCAATTTAATTTAAACTTAGATGAAGAAATCATTCACCTCTCTCTCTCTCTCTCTCTCTAGCCCCCTTCTCTCTTTCTCTCTCTATAATATATATCATATATATTATCTAATAATATATATTTATATATAATTTAATAATGGTTCAGTGTAGTAGTTAGTTTGGCACAGATTTAGTTATATACACAAAAAGTGGTATCGCATTACTTTTTGCTCAACTTAATCTGTTTCAAAATTTAAAATCAGCACCATTTTACTAAACCTTTTCCTGCCCAAGAGAAAAGAAAAAATTTTTTTTCTTTCGTAGGCTTAATTTTCCATGTCTGCCACCACCTCCACCAGCAGCAAATGAATTGAAGGGTGGAAATTTCATAGTTTCCTATCTGGTTGATTTATTTCCATAGACAAACATACCTCAAGTCTTTGGTTTTGGGAGTCAATGAATATTTGGAATCAAAATAGTATTTTCACAGTCCCTGGCTATAGATTAATTAGGACTTGTCAATCTACAATATTTCTTTACCCAGATTAGGGGAAAATATCTAGAGTAAGGGCCTACAAACTTTTCTGTAAAGAGCCAGTAGCAAAGATTTTCAGCTTTGCAGACCATGCTATCTCTGTGGCTACTACTGGACTCTGCACACAGATCTGTCTATGTGCAAATCTGCCATAGACAGTGAATACACAAATGGCCATGTCTGTGTTCCAATAAAACTTTATTTACAAAAACAGGCAGCAGGTCAGGTTTGCCCCCCACGCCCACCCCCACCATCCCCCTGCCCCAGACTGTATTTGCTAATCCCTGCTCTAAGCCAACAGATCTACCTCATTCTCAGGATTTCACCTCACCCTATTGAAGAAAGCTTTCCACACTTCTTATTCTTTCCATTCTACTGTTTCATTTAAGTTGAGTACAGACTGAAGTGGACATTAGGGCATGAGCTACACCAACGCTTCCCAAAGTATGTTCCACAGAATACCAACTCCTGAAAGACATATAGTGAAAAACAGAATTAAATGAATTTTGGAATCACTATATACTATTTCCCCTACAGATTCAGTGGAAGCCTACAGTAAAGAAACCTGTTTACCTCGGAGTTTCTCACACTTGGAAACCTTTTTGAACATATGTCTATATGCATCTTGTGCAGGTACAGTTCTGTGGGGCATGCACTGGGAATGGTGACCTAGATATAGCAAAGGCCTTCAAAATCTTTTGTATTGTTTATTGGATATTTTCAATTAAACTGAAAATATTTTTGAATTATCCCAATACCTTTTAATAGCCATTTATTTCATGATTTTTTCAAAATATCTTGGACTTCTAAAATTTTGAAAGCAGCATGCAAATTTTGTCACATATATAGTTGCCTTATCATTAAAGTTTAAAGGATTTGACATAAAAGCTGCCTAACATATTACTTTCATCTCTGCGACTGTTTACACTGTTTTTTACAAGTGAAGATGGAGGGGACAGTTCTCCTTTTTCATTATGGGAAGGATTTATCTGACCCCATCTCACACAGACCAACACAACAGTAGCTTCAATTAGGCCAACTTATGTGCAAAGCTCTGTGCTTAATATAATAGAGGCATAAGGTTAGTTAAAGTTCACAAAATGAGTAGCTATTAGCAGTGTTTTACAGATGAGGAAAATGATGATTAAAAGGTTATCAGTAACTTGCCCAAAGTCAGACAGCTCTAGTCAATAGTAGCACTGAGATTTGAGCTACCTGTCACTTTTTTCCTAATGGAATATCCTCACTGGAAAATTATTTCATCTCTGTCTAACTAAGGTCAATGCAATGATTTTCATATTTACATATGACTAGAAAATTTATCTAAGAAAAAGCACTAGTTTCAACTTCCCCAAATGGGATTATTGTGAGATCTGAAATCATCCAAATTATCCTCAAAAAGTGCTTTCAGTTATAAGAAAAGAAAAAAAGTTAGTTATACTTTAATAAATGTATCACATTAATATAGGTCAAAGTTATGAATATTGTAATTTTATAAGCCAGATACATACCTGATGATTTGTAAAAATCCTTTGTATATTAAAGTTTTTATTTCATTTCTGTCCTTTTTATGATATTTGAAATAATTTTTATTTTTCAACAGGATAAAAAAAAGGTTTACCATTGTTTTATAAATGTTTCATCACATATAGGCAATTTTTTTTGTTGTTTTCATTAGATACTTGATCAGGAACATAATCCCGATTAGAATACTATTTTTATAAAGACATAAGATCTGCTCAGGAGTGATTCATTTTATAACATTATACCCAGGAGCACATCAGGGTGAAAACAGAGGAGGAATTATTGAGAAGAAATATGTATGACTGTTTCAGTTTATATACATATATTAGAAGAGGGGGAAAAAAGAGAGAAATGTAAAGGTTGCTGTATTCGTTTCCAAAGGCTGTCATAACAAATTAGGTCAAACTAGATGGCTTACATCAACTGAAATATATTGTCTCACACTTCTAGAAGTTAGAAGTCTGAAATCAAGGTGTCAGCAGGGCTTTGCTGCCTCTGGAGGCTCCAGGGAAGAATCCTTCCTGCCTCTTCCAGTTTCTGGTAGTTGCCAGCAATCCTCGGCATGCCCTAGTTTGTGGCAGCATAACTCCATGTTCTGTCTTCATACTCACATGGACATCTTCCTTTTGTGTGTATCTGTGTCCAAATTTCCCTTTCCTAATAAGGGCACCAGTCATTGGATTAGGACCTACTCTAATGACCTCATCTTAACTTGATTACATCTGCAAAGACCCTATCTCCAAATTAGGTCACTTCACAGGTCCCAAGAGTTAGAAATTCAATATATCTTTTGCGGGGGAGACAATTCAATCCAGTTCGGTTGCCACTGTAAAGGAAATAACTAGGGGTTTGAATATCAAGCAATTATCCTTCTCAGACAATATGAATTCATGTATCTATATTTAGCATTTGTTTTGAAGAATAATAATTTGCTCACTTATGTAGTCTTCTGTGACTCTGACCTGACCAAGTCACACTAAATAAGTGAGCCTGGATATGCAGCTAAAAATGCAAAACTCATGCCGTGTGCAGACAACTTGAGAAATTCTCTCACTTATTACTTGCTGATCAGTAAAAACAGCTCTAAATAACTAAGGATAATTCATCTGTTACTTGACTTTTTAATTGAACAAGTAATTCATGAACATTTCAAAACTTTCAAACATAACAGAATGAAATTCAGCAAAAATTATACTGCCCAACCCTGAACTTCTGTTTTAGTTTCTCAAGTAACTTGCCTTGAGGCAATCAGTTTCTTCTGCATGCACAAGTGTTTGTGTGTTTGTGTGTGTGTGTATGTACATACAGTACATAAAATCCTTTTTTCTTTTTTACTATGTTTAAGCTGTACCCATTGTTCTGCACCTTATTTTTCTCCTTGGTAATTACTTAATGTCAGTATATATAAATCCACCTCATTTATTTAATCACACATTATATTCCATTACATGGATAATCTATAATCCTCCTCTCTCCTTCTAAGAATAGTCACTATTCTCACTTCTAACACCATAAATTAGTTTTGTCTGTTTTTGAAGGTCATAGAGATTGAATCACATGATATATATTTGTATTTGTATGTATCTGGCTTCTTTTGATTTTTATTAGTTATTGCCCTAAACTGCTCTTTGTTCATTGCCATTGCTTTGTAGTATTCCATTGAGGGAATAGAATAAAATATATTCATTCTGATGTTGATGGGGTATTTCTATTGTCTCCTTTTGGGGAACTTTCAAATGATACTGCCATGAATATTCTTGTACATGTGCTTGCACGTAAGTGTGCATGAATTTCTTTTGGCTACATACCTAGGAATGAAATAGCTGGGTCAACCTTCATAGAAAATGCTAAAATATTTTCCAAGTGATGGTACTACTTTGCAGGTTAGCAATGGATGAGACCGCCCATTGCTCTTTATTTCAAATAACTTTTTATTTACAGTCTTTTACATTTTCATCATTCTGGGGGGTGTGTATGGTGTCTCAGTGTTTGGACTTCCCAGAGGACTTAGGCTGAGCAAATGTTTGTGGGCTATTTGACTATGTATTTTGTAAAATTTTTGTTCAGTTTTCTTGCTCCTTTGTCTACTGGGTTAGCTATGTTTTTCCTATTGATTTGTAAGAGTATGTGTGTGGGGTCTGTGTAGGTCACAAGTCCTTTTGTCTGTGTTACTGTCTTTGCAAATATATCCTCCCACTCTGTGAATTCCATTTTTACTCTTAATGGTGTCTTTTGATGAAGAGAAGGTCTTGATCTTAATGTATTCCATTTTATCAATATTTTCTTTATGGGTTTCTACTTGTATGTACTGTCTAGGAAATCTTCATCTACTTCAAGGACATGAGATATTTTTCTGTTTGTATCTTCTAAATGCTTTTTGTTTTACCTTTTATATTTAGAAGATGTGAGTATAGGTCAATTTTCATTTTTCTAATTGGATGACCAATTAACTGAGCACTGTTAATTGACAAGACCATCATTTCCTCACTGCTGGGTCATGTCACCTTTATCAGAAATGAAATATCCATATACTCACAAGTCTGTTTCTGAACTCCCATCTGTTTAAGTGGTCTCTTTGTGTCTTTATACCACTCTTAACATTTTTCTACTCTTAACATAATTTCTACATGTAATATCTTCTAGAACATCTTGTAAGATAAGTTTTTCTCTTCATTTTGTTTTCTTTTTCATCTCCTTACATTTCTATATACATTTTAGAATCAGGTTGTCAAATTCCAAATTTTGCTCAGAGTTTGTTTGAACTGAATCTAAAGATCAATTTGTGTACAATGACCTTTATGATATGATCATGGTATATCCCTACCTTTATTTATGTTTTCATTAATTTCTCTTAATTTTTCTATGTGGATATTTTTCACATGTTTTGTTAGTTTGGTTCTCACAAAATGGGTTTTTATGCTATTGCTGCATCAAGTTCTTGTGTCATGTTTTAAAGAATTTATTGGTTTATAGTATCTTCTTGTCCTTTTAATATCTATTCCATTTGTAGTGATGTCCCTCTTCATTCCTGAAATTATTAGTGCCTTTTTTCTTTTTTTTTATGATCAGCATTTCAGGATTTCATAAATTTTATTAGCCTTTCCAAAGAGCAAAATTTCCAGTTACCTTATTTTTCCATGTAAGTTTTTTTTTAAGTTGACATTTGTGAATTTAATAGTTTCTTATTTCTATAAACTTTTGAAGCTTAATTTTCTAATCTAGTTCTTTGTTATTCAGTCTTTCTTTTTTTCTAAGATACGAACTGAAGGCTATACATGTCCCTCTAAAGCATGGTTTTAACTGCACTCCAGAGGTTCTGAAATGTGTTTCTATTTTCATACAATAAAACTATTTCTAACTTCCATTACATCTTCCTTTTCAATCCATTTGTTATTTAGAAGTATATAACCTAATTTTCCAGTATATAGAATTACCAAGTTATCTTTTTTCTATTGATTTCTAGCTTAATTTTATTGAAATTTCTACTGATTCCTAGCTTAATAAAAGAATACAGAATATTCTTTGTATATTTCAATAATTTGAAATTTATTGAGACATACTTTATGGCCCAACATGTGCTCTGTTTTACCAAATGTTGTGTGCGCTCTTGAAAAGAATTCATGCTCTGCAGTTATTTAGTACAATTAACTCATAAGTTAATATGTCAGTTAAGTTCATTAATCATGTTTTTCAAATCATGCATATCCCGACCAAACTTTTTATTCTATTTGTTACTAAGAGAAACACATTAATATTATTTCACTATGATCATAGATTATTTTTGTTTAGCTAATTTTTGCTTAATATATTTAGAAAATATTGTAATAGTTTCTTTCAAATAATTTAGAATTGTTTTAACTTCCTGGTGAATTAAACTTTTAATCAAAATTAAATAACTATATATCCAGTAATACATTTTGTCATTAATTCTACTATTTTTAATAATAATGGTGAGTTCTATCAAACATTTAGAGAAGAGCTAGCACCCATCCTCTCAAACTCTTCCAAAAAATTGCAGAGGAAGGTACACTCCCAAACTCATTCTATTAGGCCACCATCACCCTGATACCAAAACCAGACAAAGGTGTCTCAAAAAAAGTAAATTACAGACGAATATCACTGATGAACATAGATGCAAAAATCCTCAACAAAATACTAGCAAACAGAATCCAACAACACATTAAAAGTGTCATACACTATGATCAAGTGGGATTTATCCAAGGGATGCAAGGATTCTTCAATATATGCAAATCAATCAATGTGATACACCATATTAACAAATTGAAGAATAAAAACCATATGATCATCTCAATAGATGCAGTAAAAGCTTTTGACAAAATTCAACACTCATTTATGATAAAAACTCTCCAGAAAGTGGGCATAGAGGAAATCTACCTCAACATAATAAAGGCCATATATGACAAACACACAGCAAACATCATTCTCAATGGTGAAAAACTGAAAGCATTTCCTCTAAGATCAGGAACAAGACAAGGATGTCATTCTCACCACTATTATTCAACATAGTTTTGGAAGTCCTAGATACAGCAATCAGAGAAGAAAAAGAAATAAAAGGAATACAAATTGTAAAAGAAGAACTAAAACTGGCCCTGTTTGCAGATGACATGATACTATACATAGAGTATCCTAAAAATGCCACCAGAAAACTACTAGAGCCAATCAATGAATTAGGTAAAGTTGCAGGATACAAAGTTAATGCACAGAAATCTCTTGCATTCCTACACACTAATGATGAAAAATCTGAAAGAGAAATTATGGAAACACTCCCATTTACCATTGCAACCAAAAGAATAAAATACCTAGGAATAAACCTACCTAGGGAGACAAAAGACCTGTATGCAGAAAACTATAAGACACTGATGAAGGAAATTAAAGATGATAACAACAGATGGAGAGATATACCATGTTCTTGGATTGGAAGAATCAATATTGTGAAAATGACTCTACTACCCAAAGCAATCTACAGATTCAATGCAATCCTTATCAAATTACCAATGGCATTTTTTACGGAACTAAGACAAATCATCTTAAAATTTGTATGGCGACACAAAAGACCCCGAATAGCCAAAGCAGTCTTGAGGGGAAAAAAAACGGAACTGGAGGAATCAGATTCCCTGACTTCAGAATATACTACAAAGCTACAGTAATCAAGACAATATGGTACTGGCACAAAAACAGAAATATAGATCAATGGAGCAAGATAGAAAGCCCAGAGATAAACTCACGCACCTATGGTCAACTAACCTATGAGAAAGGAGGCAAAGGTATACAATGGAGAAAGGACTAGTGAAGTAAGGCAGAAAGAGAAAAACAAATATTGTATATTAATGCATGTATTTGGAACCTAGAAAACTGGTACAGATGAACCCTCTGCTGTATAAAAAAAAAAAAATATATATATATATATATATATATATATATGTAGGAGATATGGGGTCCAGGCATCAGATTACATTTTGTTTTTTAAAACTCTGCAGTGGATTCCAGTATGCACTGGATTAAACATCGTACCCCACACTGTGAGACACACAAAGATAGGTTCAGAACCAGCTCTTTTCTCCAGTTGCTAATACCCAAGTGCGTGAAATACCCATAGTGTATTGTAAATGTTTAAAAACTGGCTATCTGAACGGAAAGCCCTAATTTGTAGCATTTGCTGATTTTCATGGTGTAAATACTTTCATCATGGCCAATTTCAAGCTAACAACATGACTCATTCAATGCAGAGCTGGGAAGAGATGTGAAAATGCACAGCATTATACAGTATTTCTACCACACAAAGATAACAGACATAAATACCTCAACAGAATAGATAATAACAAAATATGGTAAAATAATTAGGGAATATGAGTTTTGACTATTTGTTGCTTAGATTTTTAATAATTTGTTTAATTGTAAGTTATGTTAATATTTAATAATGGCTCTGTTTAACAACCAGCTTATAAAACCTTTCAAAATTTAAAAATTAGTTCTTACTCTGTGACATACATCACAGCAAGATCCTTTTTGACCCACCTCCTAGAGAAATGGAAATAAAAACAAAAATAGACAAATGGCAACTAATGAAACTTACAAGCTTTTGCACAGCAAAGGAAACCATAAACAAGATGAAAAGACAACCCTCAGAATGGGAGAAAATATTTGCAAATGAAGCAACTGACAAAGGATTAATCTCCAAAATATATAGGCAGCTCATGCAGCTTAATAGCAAAAAAAACAAACAACCCAATCCAAAAATGGGCAGAAGAGCTAAATAGACATTTCTCCAAAGAAGACATACAGATTGCCAACAAACACATGAAAGAATGCTCAACATCACTAATATTAGAGAAATGCAAATCAAAACTACAATGAGATATCACCTCACACCAGTCAGAATGGCCATCAACAAAAAATCTAGAAACAACAAATGCTGGAAATGGTGTGGAGAAAAGGGAACCCTCTTGCACTGTTGGTGGGAATGTAAATTGATACAGCCACTATGGAGAACAGTATGGAGGTCCCTTAAAAAACTAAAAATAGAATTACCATACAACCCAGCAATCCCACTACTGGGCATATACCCTGAGAAAACCATAATTCAAAAAATGTCATGTACCACAATGTTCATTGCAGCACTCTTTACAATAGCCAGGTCGTGGAAGCAACCTAAGTGTCCCAACGACAGATGAACGGATAAAGAGATGTGGTACATATATACAATGGAATATTACTCAGCCATAAAAAGAAACAAAATTGAGTTATTTGTAGTGAGGTGGATGGACCTAGAGACTGTCATACAGAGTGAAGTAAGTCAGAAAGAGAAAAACAAATACCGTATGCTAACACATATATATGGAATCTAAAAAAAGGCTCTGAAGAACGTAGGGACAAGACAGGAATAAGGACGCAGACGTAGAGAATGGACTTGAGGACATGGGGAGTGGGAAGGGTAAGCTGGGACGAAGTGAGAGAGTGGCATGGACATATATACACTACCAAATGTAAAATAGATAGCTAGTGGGAAGCAGCTGCATAGCACAGGGAGATCAGCTCGGTGCTTTGTGACCACCTAGAGCGGTGGGATAGGGAGGGTGGGAGGGAGATGCAAGAGGGAGGAGATGTGAGCCTGTACAAACCACCACCTCTAATGCATTATGGTATGTGAACTACAATAGAATACTGGAAAAAAATAAACACTATTGAAGCTTATTTTCTCCTTTGTTCCTGAAAGCCACTTAGTGGAGGTGGTGGAGGGCATATTATACCCTTTTGACTGATGAGGATATCAAGTTTCACAGAGATTTCAATTTGTCCCCTCCTGAGTAAGCCACAGAGCTGAACCAGACCACCATCATCTGTCTCCCATTCACTGTCTCACCCACACACCTTTTTAGAATCATCTTAGAAAGAAGGAAAATGAATTGGGGGACTTTTTTCAGAAGATTTTAATTATTGATGTACCTATACTTAAAACTTGTCCAAGCGACACCTTACTGATCATTGAAGTGATTTCCTTTTAAAGATGAAGTTTAGAATAACATTTCACATAGAAACTCTCTGCACCATCAACTAATAAATATTTACTAGGCACTTACTTTGTACTCTGCTAGTGATGTGAAGATGGCAAAAGGAATGTTAAGTTTTGCTTCCTACACTCAAGGAGCCTTCAATCTTATATATCGAATTACTGTTGTATGCCTGAAACTAACATAACGCTGTAAATCAACTATACTTCAATTTTTGAAAATCCAACGGGGGCTTCCCTGGTGGTGCAGTGGTTGAGAGTCCGCCTGCCGATGCAAGGGACACGGGTTCGTGCCCCGGTCCGGGAAGATCCCACATGACGCGGAGCGGCTGGGCCCGTGAGCCATGGCCGCTGAGCCTGCGCGCCTGGAGCCTGTGCTCCGCAACGGGAGAGGCCACAACAATGAGAGGCCCGCGTACCGCAAAAAAAAAAAAATCCAACGGAACTTTGTTCTTGTGCTCCTCCATGAATGTGACTCAGCTAACTTCCTCATGTCTGTTCTCGTGTATGTGTGTGTCTACTTCAGCTTTTCTCCCAACCTCTTTATTCTAGGCTCTGAACTTCCAGTTCCGTTCCATTTCTGAGAAGACTTTGGATTGGCTAGTTGATAACTGAAAGCTTTGGCCACTGTCAGGACTTTAGATTGGCTGCCCTTGGTTGAGCTCTGACAGCAGATTCTATTCCCTCACTGACCTTCGTAGCAGAGATTATGGCAGAGCTTTCTCCTTACCTTGGCAGCCAGGCAGGTATTACTGACATATCTAGTTCAGATAGAATAATTACAGAAATGCAAAAAGAAAGGTGCGAGATTTCCGATGTTGAAAGTTTAGCCAGTGGTTTTATTAGATTGGAACACATGGCTATTCAGAGCAACAAATTACTTGCCTGACACCACATAGCAACTTAACATTAAACTCCAAAACTCCAGTGTATGCAAAAGCATCAAACCACTTTTATTATTTCAGTAAGAAAGTTGCTTCTAAGAAACAATCTTTATACTAATATACTGCCTTTATAAAGATTCCCAAGATTCCCTTTCTGTTTTATGAGTTTTATATCTCTTTGCTTTCTTGATCAGTGGCTATTTTGTGTTTTAAAGTGTGAGCTCAAAAAGTCGAGAACATAGTTTGGCTCAATTTCATTTATTGTTCACTGTGGTTCCACATCACAGTGAAAGCCAATGGATGATTCTTTCCTGCCTTTTTAAAAAAATCATATCTGGAGATGCCTAGAGCTTTCATAACTTTTTCCAAAAAGACTTTCCCTAAAGGAAACTGGGAGGTTTGGTTTTATGTTATTTAGGTCATTTAATCAGAAAGCAAATAATCTGTCTTTGATCATGCCCTTGCCAGAAGATCCCTAACTCATTAGTCTATTAATGAGGCTGGATTTTAAAGCAGGTGTTGTTAAGTGCAATCAGAGCAGCTTTATTAAGCCGCAAATTGTCTTGCGATGACAAAGGAAGTCAGATTGGTCCATGCTCAGTTAACCTTTGTCTATATGCATGACTTGGCTGATTAAACAGCAATTGGTAATGACCTTCAGTCTGGCAAAGCTGGAAAAAGGTGATGCCTGATGCTGGCATTCATTGTATGTGATGTGAGTGACAGGCAGGCAATCTCTTTAATTTAGAAATCTATAATGCAATTTCAAAATTAACTAATATCACAGTGCAATGAGCAACTAATTTATGTGTATTAAACTGATATTTTGATGTGTGTGTTATTTCAGAGGAGAAGCATTATTGCAAAGAGAGAGAGAGTTAACATCAAGTCAAAGTAGTTTAGACTAACCATGCTTAGTATCTAGAGAAAGAAGACTGTGCAAGATAAAGGACAGTTGTTTTTTGGAGATTATTAATTTATTTAACAAGCATACTGGGCTCCTAATATGTTGAAGACCCTGGCCTGGCGAATTAAACACAGGAGCTGCATCTCAGGAGCTCACAATGGGGTGATAGACAGGAACATTAATTTTATTACAATTTATTCAGTGCAACAGCAGTTTATCATTAGCACGTGAAAAGAATGCTGTCATTCTCAGAACCTCAACTGACTCCAAAATGTGGAGGGAGAATCAGGGTTGTGGGGGAAATTGTGATTTATTGAGTGCCTATTATATGCTAGGTACTTTGTCCACATTACCCCTCTGAATCCATGTAACAATTCTTAGGTAAATATGTAATTTCATAGATGAGAAAACAGTTCATTCTGTTGCCCAAGGTCAGTCAAGTAGTAAGTAAGTAGCACAGCCCGGAGCTGTTTGTCTCTAAAACCCACAGCATTCTGGGGAAACACTCAAGATAAATGGAATAAGAGTCAATAGCAAATTATGTACCATTTGTGTTGTGTGTATGTGCGTGTGGGGTTCTAGTTTCCTTGTTGCCTGGTTTGGGAAACATAATACATGGGTCACATTGTTTTGAGATCAGTATTAAACAATAGCTTCTGTCTCGTGGTTTTATAAATTTCCCTGTACTTTTTGCAAGTTCATCTTCATGAACGGACGTGTAATGACTTCACCATTTGTCACAGCATACATCCTTTGCATTAAGAAGGCTTTACAAAGTATACCCTACTAAAATATAAATAGTCCAGAGATGGTTGTAACTTGAAATTTTGCTAACACTTACACTGCCCAGCTTGGGGTTAAGGACATTTTTTTCTGGGGTGTGTTAAGATGTGTGCCAAGAAAAAAGTCTAGCCAGGCTCAAATAGGTTTGTTTAACTGTTAAACAAAATTAGAGAGGTTTCTTTCTTACTGCAGGACCTTTCAGAGCCTTTAATATGCTAATGAGTATTGTGACTTTCCAAGGATAGGATTTGGTATCTGGGCATTTCCCCGAGTTTTCTTGACCATGAGGCTCTTTGTTCTTTGAGCACCAATTAACACTCACAAGAGTTAGTGTGTGCAGAACAGAGAGAGCCCCTGCTTTATAAAAAATTAGCAGCCAAGTAAGAGCATAGAGAAGGCAGAGAAGATGGAAGAACATTAATACAGGAAATATGAAAGTTCAATGATTTTTCTTTTTCACAACTTTGCAAGAACTTGTTGTGAGTATTTAAATGCTGGAAAAATTTTAGTGAATGGTATGATCACTTCTGACATAAATATAAATGATATCTAAATTGCCTAAACCAAACATCAATCATTACTATAAATATTGGTTGAGTTTCTCTGAATCCTACATCTCCTGAATAACATTTGAATGAGCTATTCATTTTGAGATTATATAAAGGTAATCAAAGGATTAATAGGGCAAGAGGAACATGGGACCTTGAAATAAACTGTGTAAACTTACTAAGAATTGACTAAGACCCATAAAAGTACAAATTATTTGCAGCTCTATTAGCTGTTATGTTCTAGGTCAACCCTGGTTGCAATTGTAGAATCACCTCTCAGAAGCATATTTTTAAAACTCCAACCTCCAAGAACAAAATCTCTGATGCTCGGTCAGGGTCAGCTGTCAATCATTCCCCAACAGGGTAATATCTCTTCGGTCCTGTCCAGGGTCCTCTGCTTTTTGTCTCTGCTGTACAACATTCTGTTTCTGCCCCACATTCATCCCACTGGTTGCTTCCTGCTATCATTGCTAGGAAACCAGTTAACATCAGGTATTAAAACTCTCCATCTGCAAGGGCAAAATGTTAAATTACAGGTTATCTCTGCCACTCCAAGTCCATTTGCTGTATTATAATTGTTATTGCTATAGTGCTTCCTGTTCTTGCCCCGTTACTGCATTGATGCAAGTATCACAGTGACTGTGGGAGCCTTGAATTCCCCTTGAAGCTGCTGGAATCTTTCCAAGCATGCACTATAATAGTTTCATTGCCTGGAAATGGCTTCGGCTCACAGGGAAAGAAGGCTTCTTGGAAGATTGTCTGAGAATTGTCATATTTAAGAAGGAACTAAGTTCACTTGCCACCAATTCATAATTATTTTTTTCTGTTTAAACATTTGCCAGAATTCCTCAGAAGACTACTTATTTCTACCCACTTTAGAGAATCCTATTTCCTCCTATTTACTCTGTCACTTTTGCAGCAAGTATATCCCAAAATAACATGATAAAAATTGCAGGGAGGCCACATGCTTGGCTCAATGACAATTTCAATTGACTTCCAAATACAGGCTGGTGACCAGCAAATAGATGGTGATGGTACCTGGTCATTTGGCCTCCTGATGAAACAGGCCTGAGATGTGACCCAGATGAAAAGTTTTATAGGACACAGCAGGAGTTATTCAAGTTTTCCTTCAAGGTCGTTCATTTCCTTCTCAGATAATGACCAGGTTTGAATAAGGATTATTTTACAGGCTGAGCAATCACAGATTGTGACTTGGATAAATGAAAACTATTTGGAGGAAGAGGATAAGAAAAGCACATTCTGGCTGATAGATGTTTCAATTTTCCTGAGAAACAAAATGCATTTACCAGATCATAATCATTTTGGTAAATTACATTTCAATGCTGAGTCACCCGCACAGCAGCGAGGTGGTACTTGCCCCTTTGAAAGATAAATTACACAGCTGTATTAACCAAATCTTTGTATTAAAAATGGCTTGAGAGGAACTGTGAAAGGAACTTAAGGCATGCAGGAACTTCAAGCTTTTGCAGTTATCTTTTTTTGTGATTTTTTTGTTTGGCTGCATTGGGTCTTCATTGCTGCACGCGGGCTTTCTCTAGTTGTGGGGAGCAGGGGGTGGGCGGGGGGCTACTCTTCGTTGCGGTGCACGAGCTCCTCATTGCAGTGGCTTCTCTTGTTGCAGAGCACAGGCTCTAGGCGTGAGGGCTTCAGTAGTTGTGGCTCGCAGGCTCTAGGGCGTTGTGGCTCAGTAGTTGTGGTGCACGGGCTTAGTTGCTCCACGGCTTGTGGGATCTTCCTGGACCAGGGCTCGAACACGTGTCCCCTGCATTGGCAGGCGGATTCTTAACCACTGCGCCACCAGGGAAGCCCTGCAGTTATCTTTTAAAAAGGAAAACGAGTCCAAATATCTTAGGAAGAACCTCCAGGAAATATTTGCACTGGAAGTAACATTGCTGTAAATGACTGCCTTGTTTTAGCCTTCCCAAAATTTGTGCATGTGACCATCAGATGGATAAAAAGGATGCAGAATGCAAGATGGCATCTCTGAGACTCATTCAGTTGAACTGAATAAAATTACAACTATTTTGCTGCTTAAGTCTGTTCATCCTCTTTATCAGTTTTTTCACCTAACAGTTACATGAGAAGCAGTGTGATACTAGGATGGTGGTTCTCAAAGTGTGGTTCCCAGACCAGCACCATCAGCATCATCTGAGAACTTGTTAGAAAAGTGAATGCTGGTGAATGCCACACCAGCTGAATAAGAAAATACAGTGGTGGGCCCCAGAGATCTGCTAGAACAGACACTCCCTCTGATCCTAATCCATGCTATAGCTAGAGAACTTTCCTATGCAGAAGCTCTCTGAAATTAGGGAACTGCAATTCACAAAACCAGCTGGGTGAGCATAAACGAATCCTCCAACTTCTCTGAAGTTAATTTCTTATTGGCAAATTGAGAAGTGTGGGTCACATAATTTCTGATTGTGTAATTCTACATTATTACTCACACATTAATATTGAAATTCCTGCATAGCAGCACTATTTACAATAGCCATGACATGGAGGCAACCTAAATATCCATTGACAGATGAATGGATAAAGAAGATATGGTATACATACACAATGGAATATTACTCAGCCATTAAAAAGAATGAAATAATGTCATTTGCATCTACGTGGGTGGACCTAGAGATTATCATACTAAGTGAAGTAAGTCAGAGAAAGAAAAATATCATATGATATCACTTATATGTGGAATCTTAAAAAATGATACTGATGAACTTATTTGCAAAACAGAAATTGACTCACAGACGTAGAAAAGAAACTTATGGTTACCAAAAGGGAAAGGGGGGAGGGATAAATTGGAAATCTGGGAATAATGGATACACACTGCTATATATAAAATAGATCAACGATAAGGACCTATCATATAGTACAGGGAACTATAGTATCTTGTAATAACCTATAATAGAAAAAAATATGAAAAAGAATATATATATGTATAACTAAATCACTTTGCTGTACACCTGAAACATTGTAAATCAACTATACTTCAATTAAAAAAATTAAAATTCTACCATAATAGCTCAGTGTTGGAAGTTTAGGTTCTGAAGACAGAAAGCCATGATTTCAAATCCCTACCCCACAGTAATAGCTGTATCTTCCTTCTTATGTTAAGTCTCTCAGAGCCTTTGTTTCCTCATCTGTAAACTGCAGGTGATAATAGCGCTCAAGTCATAGATTTTTGAGAGTTAAATGAAATAATGCATGTAGAGTGCTCAGCATGGTAGTTGACATGTAAGGGCTCAATTAAGGATGATTATTGTTATTTGGAAGAAGAGCTCTGAAGAAAGACGCTCAATTTTCAAAATTATAGAATTAGACAAAGGACTTCCATTGGAAGCCCTCTGAGTAAAGACTGCACCTATCAGAACAAATGGGCAAGTTTGCTTCAGTTACTTATGACTAACTGATTCATGCTATTAAAAAATTAATCAGCACTCAAGATTTCCATTCTTCTATGGGGGAAAAATGTGCATTTTCCTCACAATATTTGGTTAAACTGCAATTATTTTAAAACATGGAGAAAGAGGTGGTGAAATTCGGGTGGAGCAATGAGATGCTAATATAATGATGGTGGGTTTTTTTCTGAACAGCTTTATTTTAGTTTGGTCCAAAAAACAAAACACAATTGTTTGCGCTGTATTTGCAAACAATCAACAAGGAAATCATGCATTAATTGTTCCGATGAAAGCATGATGCTACTCCTATTTATCTATGTTTATCGCGGCAGCAGACGGTCTGATTGTGAAAGCGCTTCGAAGACGGAGAGCGCAGGAAGCAGGCGCTAATAGATGCCTCTTTAATGTGAGGTGTTCAGTATCAGACAAGCTTTTGTTGACCTTGTTCCTACACACAATGAGTATGTGTGGAGAGCTGTGTGGAGTAGCGCCTCGGCCTCTGTTTTAGTTCTTAATTTCTTTCACAGCATCAAAAGGCTTCTCTATTTAAAAGCTTTTCTTTTTCTTTTACTCCTGAGCCTCTGCAATTGAGGCAGAACTGCAATCTACCAGCAGCAGCCTTTGTTCTGGCCTTTCAGGAGGCTGGGGAACAGTGTGAGTCCTTCCTAATTAGCCCGCGGACCAATGAAATCCTCCGCCAAGCCAGGAGAGGCTGCAATCCCACAGCCCAAGTGGCAGAAAAGGGGGGAAAGGCCTCTTTAATTAAGGCCCAACAAAACAGGGTAAAAAATGGTATTTTGCTCTCTACAAATGTCTTTTTTTAAATCCCTGTAAATGCTGGCACATGCACATGCTTTTAAATTGTGCCTTCACTTGTGCCAATGGACTGGCGCTCTGCTTTGGCTAAAGATTGCAGAAATTTTGGCTCATAAACATGTAGGACCCAGCAGCCTGAGGCCGTGTCTGTGTTTGCATTTCACAAGAGGCCCAGGCTGTGCTAGAGACAATGAGCTAATCATCAGGAGATGGTCTCCACTTATAAAATGATGTGAACAGCCACACCTTACGTGCTTGGCACTTATGATGTTCACAAATGCCATTACCCTGCTGATGCCACATATGTAGTGATGCATTAGTCCCTTCTGTTACCTGTCTCTCTTTTATGCATTGCAAACATAGTGCTTTTATTTTTTTCTTTGGTGACCCCTTCATGACTTAGTACGTTTAGGTTTAGAAGCTGGTTTTGAATGTGCCACCATGCATGATCATTCTGGTCCACCTCTTAGATATGTCCTAAATTCACCTTACCATATGTATGCAAATGATTAGGTTCTGCTCCTGGATTTTCAAACTAAAAATACTGTCCCCCAATTTTAAAAATTATAAACATTCATTGTAAAAAGGAAATTTAGTGCAAATAATCATAAGAAATGTTTTTTATTTTCTACTTTTTTATTGACAGTTGATTTACTATATTATTGAATAGTTTCAGGTGTACAGCATAGTGATTCAGTGTTTTTATAGATTATACTCCATTAAAAGTTATTACAAAATAATGGCTATAATTCCCTGTGCCGTACAATATATCCCTGTTGCTTATCTATGTTGTACATAGTATCTCTTAATCGCATACCTCTATTTTGCCCCTCCTCCCTTCCCTCTCCCCACTGGTAACTACTAGTTTGTTTTCTATACCCATGAGTCTGTTTCTGTTTTGCTGTATACATTTGTTTGTTTATTTATTATTTAACTTCCACTTATAAGTGGTATCAAACAGTATTTGTCTTTCTCTGTCTGACATATTTCCCTAAGTGTAATAGTCTCTAGGTCCATCCACGGTGTTGCAAATGGCAGAATTTCACTCTTTTTATGGCTGAGTCATATTTCATTGTGTATATGTACCACATTTTCTTTACCCATTCATCTATTGATGGACACTTGGGTGGCCTCTATATCTTGGCAGTTGTAAATAGTGTGCTATGGATATTGGCATGCATGTATCTCTTTGAATTCCAGCTTTTGTTTTTTCCGGATATAGACCCAGGAGTGAAATTGCTGGGTCATATGGTAGTTCTAGTTTTAGTTTTTTGAGGGAACTTCATACTGTTCTCCATAGTGGCTGCACCAGTTTACACTCCCACCAACAGTGCAAGAGGGTTCCCTTTTCTCCACACCCTCTCCAATATTTGTTATTTGTAGAATTTTTCTTCATATGACCAACTCATGAATGAAAGTATGACAATTAAATGCACTGTAAGCCCGTAGAGGTGTTTCTCTAGGTGATGAAGCTGATTTTGGCAAATTCATGATTCTTGATGATCCAAGGAGCATCAGCATTGTATGTAGAGGAGTATGTAGAGTTTTAGAAGTATGGAGTGGAGTTTGAGGT
The DNA here is from genome assembly GCF_003031525.2 of Neophocaena asiaeorientalis asiaeorientalis. Classification (NCBI taxonomy): domain Eukaryota; kingdom Metazoa; phylum Chordata; class Mammalia; order Artiodactyla; family Phocoenidae; genus Neophocaena; species Neophocaena asiaeorientalis. Next base: position 529,509 of record NW_020174372.1, on the reverse strand, counting down.
GAGGTTTGAACACCCACAGAAAGATAGCAAGCAGGCAGGGGGAGATGTGGTTGAGAGCTTGGGAGTCATGCTCAGGGCAAAGTTGTACAAAGTAGGACCCGTGCGAACACCTGGAGCTGTTGGCATGGGTGAGGGGACACCGAGAAAACCACCTTGGTGCTCACCTATACCTAGAGGTAAAAAGAAGAAGAGCGTTCGAGAAAAGCCTTGGGGGCGGTGCTCAAAGAAGGAGGAAAACCCAGATTCTACAGCACAGTGGGAAGACGTGGGGAGAATGTTACAAGAGGGTGAGGGAGGCTGTGTGAAAGGAGGCCGCCCACAATGGGCCTGGCGAGGCACTGGGTATAATCATGCAGTGACACAATTTCACACGCATGAACTTATTGAATTCTCCCAGTTACCCTATGAAGCTCACTTGGGAAAAACAGGGTAAATTTCAATCATTCACCCACGATCATGCACCTCATAAGTGGCGGAACTGTCCAGTTGAGATCCGTCTGACTCTAAGGCCCATGTTAACAGCGTTAAATTCATGTGCAGAAATTCATAGAAAATAAGTGAAAGGCGAGAAAAGAAGTCAATTTTGAGACCACTGGGATCTTTGAATGATAGCTGTTTCAGTCAGAAGAAACAGAGGTTTAAGGGAAAAAAGTGATAAGGAAACGGAACCAATCATTATAGGTAACTTATTCGTAAAAGATGGCAATGCAAGGAAAAAGCTGTGTGTCCTTATCAATAAGAACAACTGACTGCCTTTTAATTATTTCAAAACAATTCAGAAAGGTCTTGGAAATAAAGAGTCTGTTGTGGGAGGGGGTGATTTCTTGAGGTTCAATTCAATAATCAATCTTTATCTAAATCGAAAGAATGTTATTCTTTTAGCATTAGTTTGTCTGTCTTAATATTGTTAAAAGATAAACCGAGACACATTAAAATTTATGAGTTTATTTGCACTAACATAGATTGGAACTGGACAGCGCCAAACTGCAAGTGATAGGGGGTGCTCTGCTGGAAGAAGCATAGGAAGCAGATGCAGAAGTGAAGTAAGGAAATTATGTGGTTGGCTATAGGTTAAGCAGTTAGTTGCCTTATCTGGGAAAGCCTAGTTGTATGTTTGGAGAATTGGTTGTTTCCAAGTTTCAACTTCTTAACCTTGAGGCATTTATAGGAATTGACTCTGGCTTAGATTTCTCTGGTTTACTCGGCTGCCGAGGCATTAGAGCCATCTCAGTCGTATGGCCTCCTTGATTAATTACTTTAACAATGTTTAACAGTTCTTCCCTTCCTGATTTCCCTTTTTGTAGTACAATGAGCAACTCACTTTCTTTCCTCTAACCATCATGTTTTTATTAATTCAAATATTAACCATCAGAGCCTCTTCTTGAAGTCATTTAAAACTTTTACCATATTATTCTCATTCAAGCTCTGAAATGCTCATCTGATTTTGAAATTCAGGAGCTACCTGCCAGCCTGAGGTTGGTGTCAATAGGAAAGATGCTAAGAAAGAATATACGTACAGAGTTGAGTCACTTGCCCCGGTGTTCTTGCTGCATCCATCATGATGGGTTTTGGTGGCTGTGAATCAAGAGCAAAAGATACATCTCAGTGAGAGAGCAAATTAGGGACAGTAATAAGGCTCCTTCCACAGTTTTCTTTAGCACATTCATTAGCACCAGTAAATCAGCCCAGGATCAAACCCTGGATTGGTAGAGCAAAGACTTCAGCAAGCCTAATCCAGGACTGCTTAATGCAGGAGCCCATGTAATACAGAAGGACTGGGAGGCCTGGGTGGAAGTCATCCCCAAGTGCTTCCCCTGGAAGAGTCACATCACCTGAAGGTATGAGGACAGAGAGAAGTATGGCAAAGACTCTGAGGCCTGTTGAGATTATGAGGTGGTGTTCTAATGTGATTTTACAGTAACATAGCCATCTCCCTGCTGCCGAAAGCATGGAAAATAAAACTTTGCCCTAGGATGCCTAAGGTAAGTCTGCCAAACCCTGGCAAGACAGGAAGAGTTGTTACAAGAAAATTGCCAAGAAAAGCTGCTGGCGGGGTCCACTCCTGTGTGTGTCTGTGACAGAAGGTAGGTGGAGGGCCAAAATGTAGGAAGAGCCGCTCGGGTAGCAGCACCATTTCTACAGCACGAGGTTCTAGATGTGTTCGGATTAGGTAGATTTGGTTAAAGCAGAATCATTGTTTGTTTGTTTTTATCAGAGTTAATATTATTGATTTAGTTAGGTTTTGGGGGTTTTTTATTAAGACTTTTTTTAGAGCAGTTGTAGGTTCACAGCACTATTGAGGGGAAGGTACAGAGATTTCCCATATACCCCTGCCCCGACTCACGCATAGCCTCCCTCATTATCCACATCTCCGATCAGAGCGGTACCTTTGTAACCACTGGTGAACCTGCAATGACACATCATAATCACCCAGAGCCCACAGTTTACATTAGGGTTCATTCTTAGCATTTTGCATTTTATGGGTTTGGACAAATATACAATGATAATAATATCCATCATTAGAATATTCATCATTAGAATAGCATACAGAGAAGTTTCACTGCCGTAAAAATCCACTGTGCCCCACCTATTCATCCCCCCCACCCCTGCTAACCCTGCCAACCACTGCTCTTTTTACCATGTTCATAGTTTTGCCTTTTCCAAAATGTCATATAGTTGGAATCACATAGTCTATACCTTTTCAGATTGGTTTATTTCACTTAGTAACATGTTTCTTCATGGCTTGATAGCCCATTTTTTCTAGTGCTGAGTAATATTCCCTTATCTAGATGTACCACAGTTTATTTATTCACCTACTGAAGGACATCCTGGTCGTTTCCAGGTTTTGGCAATTATGAATAAAGCTGGTATAATTATCTGTGTGCAGGTTTTTGTGTGGGAATCATAGAGTTTTTTATTTGTTTATTTTTGTGATTTGCATTTCATTTTGTTTTGTACTGTGTAATTTTTGGATTTGCCCTTCTTACACATGGGCTTTCTGAATCTGTTTTTATGATTTTTTTTTTCTTTCTCAGGATATGATTTTTTTTAAACCGAGAAAAATATTTTTTTCCAATTCACTATCAGAAATGGGTGGTCATCTTATCATTCCCAAATAAAGGTAAAAAATGAAAATAAATTATGATCTTCAGCTTCAGGCTCAAGTCAAATTGGTCAATGGTGCACTTGTATTTTGCTGGTTCTCTTTAAATTGAAATATATTATGTGTAACAGGAGAAAAAAGATTAATAATAAAGCAGCTAAAGGAAGGCCAAATTGACTTCTTTATTATAGTCTTTCAAAGTAGTAATTAATATAAAGTGTGGAAAGACTGTTAGGAATTTGTGAGAGAAACCAGAAGAGATTTCAAGGTAGAATTAGAAATGAGTGAAGGAGAAATACTAGGCTTAAAACATTTCAAAAGGGCCATTTTATTACTGTTGTTCTTTCACCGAGATTTTTTTTTTTTTTTTTGCGGTACGCAGGCCTCTCACTGTTGTGGCCTCTCCCGTTGTGGAGCACAGGCTCCGGACACGCAGGCTCAGTGGCCATGGCTCACGGGCCCAGCCGCTCTGCGGCATGTGGGATCTTCCCGGACCAGGGCACGAACCCGTGTCCCCTGCATCGGCAGGCAGACTCTCAACCACTGTGCCACCAGGGAAGCCGTCACTGAGTTTTTTAATTTAACTTAACTCTATTGGTGCATTTCTTTTGACTCTCTAATATGATTCAGTCCTGAAATTATAAAGAGATGATTCTAGGACCATCCTCAGTGGTACACTTTCTGGTTCATTTGACAAGTCTTTGCACCCCCCTCAGAGATTTGGCATCACAGATGCTCAGTCAGTAAATGCTTCTTGGACAAATAACCATGTACAAAACTATAAAGCGAGCGTGGTTTCACTGAGCGGCCCTCAAGATGATTTTGGGGGACATCTCACTTCTCCCCATCACTTATATTTCTTTTCTATCTCTGTCTCTCTTCCTCTCTCCCTCCCTTCCTTCTTTCCTCCCTTTTCTTTTCCCTTTTGTCTCTTTCTTTTTCCACTCCATTTCTTCAAGTGCTTTTTGTCCATTTTCCTGTAATTTACTTATTTGGTCCCTCAAGCCCCAGTGGATAGCAGGTAGTGCCACTGGGGCTCAGAGGGCTAAGGAGGTTGTCCAGTTTGCTGGATGGACCGCTCGTAATCATAACTGGGGTGACAGACATGTCCATGGCTGTGTGTGTCTGGAGTGACTTTTCTACAATCACTCCGTGTCCTAGATACTGAATCTGTTTGCCTCTGTGCATTCTACAAGCCATTTGCCTAACTACCCACATTGGAATGCTGAAGAGATTATGAAAATTGAAACAATGTGGGGCAAAACAGCATACTTTACAGAGGGTAAGATTCTATTAATGTCACGGTGTAATCTACTCGTTGTATTATGGTCCTATGTTCTCTAAGGAGTGTCTGAAATCTATGAGATATTTCTACATCAAAATTGACATTGGTCTCTCAAAATCCCTCTGAAGGCATTAGTTACAAAATAGATCAAGGTCTCCCCTTGCTTTCATTCTCTTGCAACAAGTGCTTTGGGAGATTACACTTCTCTGCCTTGAGTCACTGAAGCCTGGAGATTAACATTCTCCTGGGAGGGCACACCAGCGTCCTTGGAGAGCTTGGCCTATGCATTTTGAAGTTCAAGGGGCAGGGGAAATATCTAAGAATTTACTCAAAAGCTCACAATCAGGATCTACCCCAAATAGCCCTAGTTCTGCTTCTCTCTTACAGTTTCTTACTTTCCCCTTTCTACCCCTTCCCTTTCTGCCACCTTCAGAATGACATGGGCTCCCCTGGTTGCCTCAGAGGGCCTATGCAGTGCTAAACACTTGAGCTTTAAATACTTCTTAACCCTTCCACCATCCCTCCTTTATGCAGGTATATGCCCTGAATTTTGTTTCTCGGCATTAATTAGCCATAATGTGAAAAAAAAAAATTAACCATAAAGTAAACTGAAGACCTCATTTTTTAAAAATTTATTTATTTATGGCTGTGTTGGCTTTTTGTTGCTGTGCTCTGGCTTTCTCTAGTTGCGGCGAGTGGGGACTACTCTTCATTGCAGGGTGCGGGCTTCTCATTGCGGTGGTTTCTCGTTGCGGAGCATGGGCTCTAGGCGTGCGGGCCTCAGTGGTTGTGGCATGTGGCCTTAGTTGCTCCGCGGCATGTGGCATCTTCCCAGACCACGGCTCGAACCCGTGTCCCCTGCATTGGCAGGCGGATTCTTAACCACGGGACCACCAGGGAAGTCCCTGAAGTCCTAATTTTTTGAAGAGACTCTATATACATTCTTTTTACTTTGAAATGCAGTTGAATTGACTATTTTATATTTCCTTTTCTCAAAACAAACAAGCAAACTCAAGCTAGTATTTACTTACGCTGAGAATTCAGTTTATACTCTTCCAAGATTAAATCTCCCCTTCTTCTCACAACCCCAGTCGGTAATTCTAGGTTGAAAAAAAAAATCATACTCATGGTATGCTCTGACCACTGCTATATGGTGCAACTTTCTGTGATGATAAAAATGTTCTATATCTGCATTGCCAGATTCAATAGTCAGTACACTTACGTGGCTAATGAAACTTTGTGGGGTTTTTTTTTTTTGCTTTGCTTTTTTTCCTTGTGAAACAAAATGCTAGTAAAGATGAAAGAATATATTTCTAGAAAGAAGAAAATATATTAGTAAATCCACCTGCTAATGGCATCCAGTGCAATGGGAAAGTCTAAAAACTGATATTTTTCAATAAGAGATTTCTACTAGGACTTGATGAATAAAGAAATAGGAAAACCGATGAGTAACAGACTAAGTTTTTAGAGAGTCTATCAGTTGGTTTTAATCGACAATTTAAAAAATTCAGTCAGAGCCTGATAATTTATGTTCCACTGTTTTTTGTTTTTTTTAATTTTTTTATTTTATTTATTTATTTTTGGCTGTGTCGGGTCTTCATTGCTGTGCGCTGGCTTTCTCTAGTTGCCGTGAGCAGTGGCTACTCTTCGTTGAAGTGCGCGGGCTTCTCATCGTGGTGGCTTCTCTTGTTGCAGAGCACGGGCTCTAGGCACGCAGGCTTCAGTAGTTGTGGCTCTCAGGCTCTAGAGCACAGTCTCAGTAATTGTGGTGCATGGGCTTAGTTGCTCCGAGGCATGTGGGATCTTCCCGGACCAGGGATGGGACCTGTGTCCCCTGCATTGGCAGGCGGATTCTTAACCAATGTGCCACCAGAGAAGTCCCGCTCAACTGTTATTTTGATAAATTTAACCAAATCAGCTTGTGTATGTAAAACCAAATTTACGAGCTGTGGAAATCTTGTTAATTTTGTAAAAAATAATAATACTCTGTAGAGCAATTTGGTAAGTACGACTTGCCATAATGCAATGCATGTCTAAGGCTCACTAAGTGTCACTAAGTGTAATCTTTCCACCCCCCCAAACTGAATCCAATCTAAGTGCAAAGGCATTTCTGAAAGAATTCTGAAATTTGATTTACCTCCACTGAGCACATAGTATTAAAATCTCAAAGACCTGCCTTATGGAACATAAGACTCTGAAGATGGGTAGGCTCCTGGTGTCCATTAAGTCATATTTTTTGAACAGGTCATCACTCAGATTTAACACGTAGACTCTTCCCAGTAACAATGGGAAATTGAAATTGAAAGCCTTAATGGAGTAGACTTTTTATGAGCCTACCTACAAGCTCTGGTTTTGCCTGTGACAGACGAGGTGACAGTGGGTACGGGGAAGAGAGATGGCGGGAAGACCAGCAGGACATGGCATTGTTACGGGGGGGTGGGGGGCGTGTAGGGGCAATCCCTCAACCTTCCCAGTGCTCGGTTTCCTCATTTGTAAAAAAAAAAATGTGAACTAAATTAGCAGTTCATGGATTTTTACATTTCATCATCCAGTAACAGTTTAAATGCATATTAGATATGATAAGCTTTGCCAACTTTTAGTTTTGCCAAATAGGGACATTAAATAGTGCCATCTACTCTCACCATGATTTCATAAAGGGTAGGAAACTTTAGCACCAAAGAAAAGTATTAAACCTAGCTTCTTGAAAATCTCTCTATGTAGTTACTATTTGGGTTAGACTTTATTCCTGACAAGTATGAGTCTTTGGAACAGATTTGGGAACCGCTTGGATCTTCACAGCCCCGAGTTTGTTTTTTTTCCCTTACTGATCAAAAACAACTGATTGACCTAGTCTCTGAACTCTGCATTACTCAGTGTTTATCACTTGCCTATTTTCTGTCTTTTACTACATCTGTACTTATCAAGTCCTAATAGAAATCCATATTGAGAAATAACAGTTTCTAAATTTTCCTTCCTATTGCACTGGGTATCATTGGAAGGTAGAGTCACTATTTTTTAAAAATATATATATATCCCCACTCTTTTTTAATGTACTAAACTTTTATTTGACTACAGCAAATTAAAAAAACCCTCATACTGATTTCAAGTGCTCAATTGTCACATGTGACTAGTGGCTGCTGCAGTGGAGCAGAGTTATAGAACAGGAAGGTCTTTGGGACAGGGTTAACCTAACCATCTATACACCAGAATATGAATTTTCTGTTCTAGAATTACTGACTGGGAAGTTTGAGAGGAAGGTGGGGATCGAAGCTTGGGACAGTCGTCAGCTGAATTCCCCACATGAGTCAAAATTAGCTCTATTTGGTTTAGGGGATTTTCTGAACCTAGATCTTTATGACCCAACTTAGCTTTGACATTCTTTCTGCTTATGTAACAGAGCAAGGCCAAACGACCTTACGATTTTGGTTTCCTGAAATCCAGATTCAGATCCATTTCCAGGTTCCAGTATTTTATGCCAGTGAAGGATTTTTGGACATAGCTGCTCTGCTTGGAATACCCTGCTTTCTTCCTTCCAGCCCTCCTCCCTGCCGTCTCCCCACCCAGTCTCCATCGACTCAGTCCAACCCACAAGCCCGCCAAACAGCCTCAAACAAGCTCCATCTGCTGACTACCTAATCTGTATTTAAATCAGCTAAGTAAACACTTTTTCTGGGAGAACTGGGCACAATTCTGCAATGGGATTGAATGGAAACATCTTTACTCACATCTTCTACAGCATTTGTTTCTGGAGTTTGTTATTCTTTAAGGTCTTTTCAGACCATGCTGCAATTAGCACAGCAGCTTTCACTTATTTTTAAAATGATTATCTACCCGAGACAGAAAAAGAAAGGCAAAGCTTGTGGTTATTTGGGTTATTTGGTTAATTCAGTCAGTAGAGTCAGCCACAACAGATAATTAAGGCTTCTTGTTTTAAGAAATCATTCAGAGAATGAATTACTCTGTTAAGTTACCTGCATTGATCTCATCCATCAGATAGTGGGCACTTCATCTAGTGCTGTCTAGAAAGAGGGTATCTGCATCTCTGTTACCTTCCCTGATGGCCTTCCCATCCTTCCTATCCCTC
>NW_020174372.1:440049-521009 GCF_003031525.2 Neophocaena asiaeorientalis asiaeorientalis | reverse complement strand
GGGAAGTGAAAAGAATGTCACTGGTTGTTTTCACAGTCAGTCTGAAACCTGACACTCTTTTCCTAGGAACTGTGGTGCTCTGCCAATTCTAAATGGATGGGAGGGGAAGTGTGTCAAATCAAAATCGAAGAGTATTTTAACCATTTTCAGGAAGCAGGACTAAGGACTAAAACCTAATGGATCTTGAATTTCAATTTTCAACGTATTTATTAATCACAAAAGTGTTTGACAAAGGTCATGCATACACACGTGTGTATGCCTTATTTTTTTTTTTTTTTGCCGCCCGTTGCGGGGCACAGGCTCCGGATGCGCAGGCTCAGCGGCTGTGGCTCACGGGCCCAGCCGCTCCACGGCATGTGGGATCTTCCCAGACCGGGGCACAAACCTGTGTCCCCTGCATCTGCAGGCGAACGCTCAACCACTGCGCCACCAGGGAAGCTCCTGCGTGCCTTATTTTTAAGTGCAGTTTCATCATGGCAGCCTTCTCTAGTTCCTGGAAAGACAGAGACAGTCAGTTTTAGTGATTACAGTGGAATGTCAGGAGAGGTTCTTTTATCTTTTAAACAAAATTCCCAAAGTTTATAGAATCCAAAACCATAGATGAGTTTTGTTCCCTACTTGCTGTTTTCTTGATAGTTAAGGTTCCCATTAAGGCCCATCCAGATTCCGTCTGGTCTCAAAGTCTGATCGTTTAGTTCTACTCTAGGCACAGGTGGTGTCGATGCTCCCTTGGATTCAGCCTTCAGGGTACTTTAGACAGCACCGGCAAATTTGAATATATCAGGCCCATTTGACACCTGAGTTTTCCTTTATTTTTAGTTTCTTCTCTACATGTAGTCTGTGCCCAGCCAGCTATTCACAAATTCGTGGTCTATTAACATAACTGTTCTATTCCAACTTCATATTTTTTACATTAAAGAGACCAGAGACCAGAACAATGGTCCTGGTTACCGTCTCCAGCTGTTCCGCCAACAGCAGCTCCAATCGTCCTCCTACAAAAGTCTCTCTTGGTGCCACTGTGGGTAGGGCGCTGCTTTGACCTGGCTTAACACCACATCTCAGACTTCAGGTTATAGATATAAGTAGAGAGATTGCTCCTTTTGTTTTACTTATTATTATTAGAAGTATGCTTAATCACAAGAAGATTGATCATTCCTTGTACCTGGACCTCCCCTGTAGTCTCATACAGAAAAAAAGCACAGGGTTCATAGTCAGTCAAAGGACTTGGCCCCAAGTCTGGCCCTGCCACTTTCTGGTGGTAAAACATTGGATGAATGAATTAGCCTCTCTGACCTGAGGACTCATCTGTTTGGGAGGGAGGGAGACACAAGAGGGAAGAGATATGGGAACATATGTATATGTATAAAGCAGAAACTTTGTTATAAAGCAGAAACTAACACACCATTGTAAAGCAATTATACTCCAATAAAGATGTAAAAAAAAAAAAGAACCTAATAATCTATAACTCATAGGGTTGCAGTTGAATGAAAAGAGAGAGTGCTCTTTGAGGACAAGAAATGTTTTTCATCCTGGTGTCTCCTGTACTTAGTGCATTGCTCGGAGGAGAGTAGACACTCACTGAAGTGCAGTATGAGTGCATGAACACGAGTGAAAATATGAAAGACTCAGTTAATGGATGGGAAGATGGTGCCTAGAGATAAAGAGGAGTTTTTGTTTTTAATTTCATTAAAACATAAAGCACAAAACTGTCCTGTAGAAGACTGAGAGTCTTACTTGGAAATCAAAGGCATTGTAACTTTAGGCACTTTTGTTTCCTAATTGATGCCTAGAAGCTAGAGTCCAAATCATTAACAGACGGGACAACAATGTTTTTCAAAGCATCTCTTAACTTGCTGACAACAACAACAATAGCAAACATTAACAGAGCGCTGACAATGCACTAGGCACTCTGCTAAGTACTTTGCATGCTGTATTTCATTGCCTCTTCAGAAATGACCCTCAGAGGTAGGTACTGATATTTTCCTTAGATACAGAAAGAAAAAATGACATGACAAGAGCAAAGAGCCAGCACATGGCCAAGCCACTACTGAACCACTATCTGCTTTTGATCAATTCAACGTCACACTGTAATGTAACCTTTGGTTTACTGGTGTCGGTGACTTGATAGAGGTTACAAGAGAACATAGATGGTGCCCTATTCAACTTTGACTTCTCAGAACCTAGACAGTGCCCGGCCCACAGTAGGTACTTGAATGTTGAATCAATTAATTGACGATTCAGCCCGTGATACACATAAACGTTGTTGTCAGGCATCCCAAAGAGCTCAGTTCAAGGAATGCTCTCTTCCCTTCCCTTCCCCCTCACCCCTCTACCCCAGCCCACCATTCATTGCCCACCCCCTTACTTTTCAGCCAAGCAAACTTCTGGTTCTCTTGGCGGGGTCAATTTTGGAAATCTCCAGTCCAATCTAAGTTATAATGGAAAGAAAGAGAGAGAAAGAAATGCAAGGTCTGCAGTATATCTCACTCTGAAATTACAGCCCCTATTCAATATGTTCTTTTTTTTAATGCTGCTTTTTTTATTTTAATTTCAAGTAAGAGTACATGAGGTGAAGTCTCACGTTGAGAAGTGCTTTTGGATCATGATTTGGGATGTGTGAGTTTGAGTTTGAGGTGTACGTACTCATAGGAGATATTTCATCTTTTGTGTGACAACTCACAGACATTTGGATCAGAAACAGCATCCTTCTAACTAGGGATCCAGCCTATAAACTGGGAGAGGAATCATGACCACTTGGGGGAGCAGTTGCCCTCAGCCTTCTGATATTAATCCTCAGTTTTCTTTAGTAAATTGATTGAGCAAGACCATTGTTGGCTGCCCTTCAATCTTGCCCCTGGGGATGCTATGTTCTTAACTATCTCCATAGCTCTCGGCAGGTCAAGCTCTCTTGGCTGCCTCTCCCACCTCAACACTCATTATGAAGTTGTGCCCACCTGGCTTCTTCTGGCTAAGCGCTGCACCTGAACCCCATTTCTGGGCTCCTATCATCCTCATTGCTATTAGGAAGCCCCAGTTCTGTAAGAGCACCTCCTTACGGTCAGTCCAGGCCAATAGAGAACAACCATCACTGAGCATCTCGGTATGCTAGGGCCACTCTCACCAATGCATTTTTATCACTTTGGTAAATGGGGTATCTTCTAGGCCAACTCACAGAACAGAGTTGGCTATTGGGCTCTCTAGCCTTATCTACCAGCATGCCACTTTTCTGAGCCTTTCAATACCCTCTTCGACTGTCACTCACACAGTCTTGGCATTTATACTTCACTAAGCATGGACCATCACTTTCTCCTAGCTTCCAAGAACCAGCCTATGTGCACATTTTCCAAGGCTCTTGGGGTCCTTGCCAGGGTATTAAGTCCTATATCACAAGACAGTGCTACTATATTGACGAAGTTTTCCTTTATAATGTTATGTTCCTCCCTTCTTGACCAGCATCTTTAGTCTCTTACACACAGCCCTGGCTAGATGCTGCAGCTTCTTGTGGTGTAGTCCATCTCCTGTCTTAGCAGACTCAGGGCTTCCTCACCTATATTATGTCTGACTTAGCCACAGTTACTCTTCTCTGTCCAGGAAGAGAGGTGGGCGTACATCCTGAAGGGAGTTCATATTGTCTTGTGAGGCAGAACCCTCACCATCGTCTGTAGGCAAAGAGGAGGTAGAACTAGGCTTTCCTAGGAAGCAGTGGGCCACTTCTGTGGAACCAGCAGATGCAGAGGGTTCTGGAGATGCAAGCTTTTTTTTTAATGCATTGACCCAGATGTTCCCATCCCAGTTTCAGGGTCCCACTCTTTTCCAGTTAACGCTCTGCACTTGGTTTAGCCGAATTGCTGAGATTGAGAATGAAACCTCTAAAATTCTGCTCTTCTTGTAGTTCAGTTGTGGACATGATCTCCATCCTTCTCTGCCTCCTGGCTGCAGGTGAGAGTTTCTTTTTTTGCTGACAAGACCCTCTGGCCTTCACACTTCTCCTTGAATTGTTGATTCCTCATCCTCAGCCTGTCCTTGTCGTTTCTCCAGTGCATCAGTTGCCCCCAGCAACAGTACTTTAATTCCGTTTTTAAAAGAACAATTTCCCCAAACTACTTCAAGGCCAAGTGCATTCCTGTCTACCATGATCCCATTCCAGTTCAGGCGCTGTGAATGTTGTAACAGTAATACCACCACAGCATGCCAGGGCTATCATTAGTGCACTGACTACCTAAGTGATGGGATACATTTTGCCAGTCACCCAGCTCCAAAATGCCATTTTAGTTTCAGCTTCCTAGTTCCACTCCTGCTACCCTGTCACGTATCAGATTCTCTGGCAAACAGACTCTTATATAAAGGTTCACACTCAGGAAATTCATTGGGGATCCCTCTCAGGATCAAGACATGTGGGTGACTGAATGAAGTAAGATTGAGCAGCGAGAGCAATGGAATGGTGATGCAGTCATTCCATAAGCCTCAGATGACCCCATAGTCAGCTCTAGAGCTGAGACAGTTCATGTTTGCCCTACCTTAAGGCAAACGAGCAGTAGCTTTATTCTCTTATTCTCTTTATTCTCTTACTTCAATCAGCTGCTCCTGGGAAATGTGCTTGACCGTGGGCAAGGAAGCCCGCTTTAGCTGAGAGCAGTTCTAGGAGAGCAAGCATCCAACACTCCCAGCAGCAGGGAGAAGCAAGGACAGTCCAAAAAGGGAATCTGGGCCGCAGATTCCTCATCCTCTTGCGAATTCCTTTAGGTAGCTTCTAGATCCCTTCAGGTAGGCGATATGTCTCATTCATACTTGTGAAGCCACCCTGGCATAGTACCTATGTAGATCCCAGTAGGTTGCCTATACAGTAGGTATAAAATGAATGTAGTTGACTCAGTGAATGTAGCTGGGATGGTGAGGGAAGGAAATCAACTAGAATATGCAGATAGATTTAGGGATTTAGACATGTTGGTGTTCAATACCTTATTCGACTGTCACTCACACAGTCTTGGCATTTATACTTCACTAAGCATGGACCATCACTTTCTCCTAGCTTCCAAGAGGCAGCCTATGTGCACATTTGCCAGGGCTCTTGGGGTCCTTGCCAGGGTATTAAGTCCTACATCACAAGACAGTGCTATTATATTGACAAAGTTTTCCTTTTGTAACTTTATGTTCTTCCCTCCTCGATCAGTATTTTTAGTCTCCTACGCACAGCCCTGGCTAGATTCTGCAACCTCTTTAGAGCCTATTGTGACTTTTTGTGCCAGTATAGCTGTCCAATAAACATTTGCATAAATAAATCCAGAGTAGAGGTCAAGGTTTAAGCAGTAATTTGGGAGTTATCAGAATATAAATGTTGTTAGAGCTCTTCTTCCTTACTAACAGAACTCTAATTTCAAAAATAAAACAGGGCTTCCCTGGTGGCGCAGTGGTTGAGAGTCCGCCTACCGATGCAGGGGACATGGGTTCGTGCCCCGGTCCGGGAAGATCCCACATGCCGTGGAGCGGCTGGGCCCATGAGCCATGGCCACTGAGCCTGCGCGTCCGGAGCCTGTGCTCCGCAATGGGAGAGGCCACAACAGTGAGAGGCCCACGTACTGCAAAAAATAAAATAAAATAAAATAATAAAACAAACCTTATTTCCCACTGCTTTGCAGATGGGTGTAGCTATGTGACAGGGTTTTGGCTAATGAAAAGGAAGCTCATGTTATTGAGTGGAGATTCCTTAAGTACTCCTAAGAAGGATGAAAGACGCTACTAGCACTTGTCCTTTTTCTGTTCTCCTGATGCCTGAATATCTGCAGGTTTTACTGTTGGAGCTGTGGCAGCCATATTGTGACCATGAGAGAAATGCCAACAGACATCCAGACATCAGCCCTAACATCCTTGAAGCACCACACCTGCTCAGGATGACCTACCTGTTGTATGAAAAAAAAGAAACACCTGTCTCCTCCAACCTTTCGTTCTCATTCTCTTATGTGCCACATGCACTCTGTAACTGATAATGACCTTTTTTGGTGTGTGTGTGGTACGCGGGCCTCTCACTGTTGTGGCCTCTCCTGTTGCGGAGCACAGGCTCCAGACGCGCAGGCCCAGCGGCCATGGCTCACGGGCCTAGCCGCTCCGCGGCATGTGGGATCCTCCCGGACCGGGGCCAAACCCGCGTCCCCTGCATCGGCAGGCGGACTCTCAACCACTGCGCCACCAGGGAAGCCCCTGATAATGACCTTTGAAGGGGGGTCCCCAGGGAAGAATTTAGAGTGGGAAGAGCAGATGCTGTTAGAAACTCTATAAACACTAACGTTTACAGAGTGAATAAAAAAGAGCAGCCCATGAAGAAGACCAACGAGACAACAGAAAATAGTTGCTGATAGAGGAAGAGGCCATGAAGAGAGTGAAATCACTGAGGACTGAGGAGTAATTAACATTTGAAGTGAGCAGAGTAGACCATTAAGAGTTAAGATGTGTCCATGGATTTGGTATTTAGGAATCTATGCAGTTTAGTGCTCCAACGGAGAAGGCAATTAATAAATTCTTCCATTGACTAATACTAAATTGATTATGATGATTCATTCATTCAACAAATAATTATTGAGCACCAAGCAAGTAGAAGACACTATATATACAATTTTAGTCAAAACAGACTGAGAGCTTAGAGTCTCATAATTTATAGAAATGCTTCCCACTGGCTAGTAATGAAAATGTGAACATTTATCACTTTGGGTTATTGAAATGCCAGGTTAAAATTCTGTCGTGAAGTCCTTTAAACAAGGACCATGATATAGCCTACATTACACAAATACTTAATCACACTCTTACACATCCCAGAAACCCAAATCTTTTAACCACATTACAGATGCTGAAAGCCGTCATGGGGTAGAACTCATGGTCGTGTTTTGGGAAGAGAACTATGAAATTGGGCTGTAAGTCAACTACACCCACTCAACCAGGTGTGATTGAGCTTGTGCTATTCCACCCAGTTGTGTGAATCAATAACAGAATGGAGAGGAGGGCTTGAATCAAAGAATTTATCTACATGTGTAGATAACAGTAACCAAGGAATATCTAAAAATTGTTTTTGAAATGGAATGAAATAGGCTACTATCAAGATGCGTGTGAAACCTTCTAATTGTTTTCTCATCGTCATTCTTTCATCTATCATATAAATAGGTAATCTGCAGGTTTGAAAAATCCACGGCATAGCTGGTGACACATCACAATAGGCTATCCTCCCTCTGACAACTGTTGGAACTCGCCTACAGTTCATGGTAAAAAACACTTCATGGAGTAGGTGTAGTCACCCCATCTCATTATAACGTGTATACCAGAGACATATCTTACTTCAGGGGATTTGGGTTGCTGGGCTTAAACGCTTTGACAGAGAGAATGAATTTCCATTCTTTCCTCAGGCCACTCCAGCTCTGCAGGTCAGGAACACTGTTGATTTAGAGGTAGTTACAAACCAAGTCAAAGCAACAATAAGAACTGGTTATTAGAGGAAGAGAAATGAAAGTGGTTGGAAAGAGAAAAAACATGGGCCAGAAAATATATGTTATTTGCACACCGGGTTTGCTAGATATAGATCGAAGTGGGCACGAGGAAGGGGGACAAAAAAGAAAGATAAGCAGATTTCAGCTACTCCTAAGTACCTCTTTGAGATAGATGAGTGAGAATTCTTTCTGTTAGAATCACTACTGTTTCAATTTCTAACCCTTTCAACTCAACAAGAGCTTTCCCAAAGGGCTTCACAGAATACAAATGTGTTTCACAAGTTTTGGAAGATTCTGTTACCTCAGGGTATTTTGTTGTTGTCAAGATGTTTGGAAAGCACACAGCCAAGGAAAATTATACTAACTTTGCGAATCATCGTTGACCCTTGAGATATTTTATTTGGTATCTACATGGAAATTTTATTGAGCGCTGGTCATATGAAAAATAGTATGAAGTACTCAGACAAGGATGGATAAAATGCAATCATAATTTAGTATGACATATTCAACCCAAATAAGTGACTAAAATAAAGCTAATATAATGTATGAATGATATGCTTATGTATAAATGACAAATGTCAGAATAGATTGACTTGGGCTTCCCTGGTGGCGCAGTGGTTAAGAATCCACCTGCCAACGCAGAGGACACAGGTTCGAGCCCTGGGCTGGGAAGATCCCACATGCTGTGGAGCAACTAAGCCTGTGTGCCACAACTACTGAGCCTGCACTCTAGAGCCTGCGAGCCACAACTACTGAGCCCATGTGCCACAACTACTGAAGCCTGCATGCCTAGAGCCCGTGCTCCGCAGCAAGAGAAGCCACCACAATGAGAAGCCCACGCACCACAATGAAGAGTAGCCCCTGCTCACCACAACCAGAGAAAAGCCCACGTACAGCAACAAAGACCCAACGCAGCCAAAATTTTTAAAAAATTAAAAAATAGATGGACTCAATTTCCCTTTTAAAGTAAATATTTCCTTGACATATTTATCAAAGAGTTTCCTTTAAGAAGATAACATTGGTGGAATGTCTATCTTTAAACATACTGAGTTTAGATTTACATTGATTTGGGAGAGTTTAGGGATGCATCAGTGACAAGTCCATTGAAAAATAAGCAGGCAAACAAGTCTAAAAAAAAAGACAATTATTAAGTTTAGGGAAACAAAAAGTGTTGCAGGAAAGGAAAGCTAATCATAGAATCCCACATTACTCAGATGCGAATAGCCTATGCAAACTTATAATAATGTAAATACTGAACACTGATGTACTCAAGATACTGTGTAACTGTATCTGTAGGATAGGAATAAGGTGAAGGGGTGTGTGCGCTGAGTGAGGTGGGGCTGTCAGTAAATAATGCCTAAACGGAAAAGAAAAAGAGCCATATAAGCATACTACAAGAAATATAACTATAAATACCAAGATAAATAGCTAAACATTTTTGAAGTCATTGCCTCAGGGAATGAGGAGGGAGGTAGCGTTTGGGGACTGCTGATTCCTCAGCAAGCTCTGGAGAACAATCTGCCTCTTTATAATCTGTAAGTATATCATTTTGATAAAAGTAACTACTTAAATCTAAAAATGCGTGTTACATTCCATCATGGAATACAAAAACTACGTTTATGCACGTATTTAAGAGGTCTTTAAGGATTAATTACAGTTAATCATTCCTATTTCTGAGGAATGGAATTAGAGGAATGGGGAGAAGAGGAGGAGAACTTTTATTTCATAAACCAGTAGAGTTGATTTTTTGAATGAGCACATATTAGTTTGTAGAAATTAAATTTCTACGTAAACAAAAATTGAGGGACTTCCCTGGCGGTCCAGCGGTTAAGCCTCTGCGCTTCCACTGCACTGGGCGGGGCTTCAATCCCTGGTTGGGGAACTAAGACCCTGCATGCCGTGCGAAGCAGCCAAAATAATAAGAAGAAGAAGAAAAATAAAATATATTTTAAAAATTGAAATAAAACTTTCCAAATTAAATAATATTTCATTTATATTAAATTTGTATGCAATCATAAGTGTTGTACATGAATTTTGAAACTAAAACAGTTTGGCTGAGCTCTCTATTTATAATTTGGGGGAAATACAATTGTGAAACACAGGAACAGACTGATCAAGTGGCATATTGGATGAGATTAAGTGAGATCATCGCACCTGAAAGCATGTTGTACATTTTAAAATGCAGAACAAATGAATGTATTAGTTATAACACATGGAGATCTAAACCACAAGTGGGCAAATGGCAGCCCAGAGAAATTTATGCTGTTTGGGTTAATTGTTTACTACTAATAATTACCTTAGCTCAATTCAGATTATTATAAACAATGAGAACCTATGGTCACAGAAATTTTAAAAACTTTATACTTAAATGTATATACATATTCTGTTTAAACAGTTATAGAATGATTAATAAAAGTACTTTCAAACATAAAAATATGAAAAAGTGAAATGGAAATATGAGTTCAGATTTAAAAAAATATAAAATTTCATACAATTAAGAGGAGCATGTTCCTGTATTTTAAAAATAAGTGATCCTGGGAATTCCCTGGCGGTCCAGTGGTTAGCACTCGGCACTTTCACTGCCCAGGGCCTGGGTTCAATCCCTGGTCAGGGAGCAAAGATCCCAAAAGCCATGTGGCGCAGCCAAAAAAATTAAAAATGATCCTAAGTATCAAATCATTAAATTATCTAAATTCCACTGGATGCATTTAAAAGACTGAAGTAAACATTTTATTTATTTATTATTACTTGTATTGGAGTACAGTTGACTTAAAATGTTATGTTAGTTTCTGCTGTATAGCAAAGTGAGTCAGTTATAAATATACATATATCCACTCTTTTATAGATTCTTTTCCCATGTAGGTCATCACGGAATATTGAGAAGGGTCCCCTGTGCTATACAGTAGGTCCTTATTAGTTATCTATTTTATATATAATAGTGTGTATGTCAGTATCAAACCCCAGTTTATCCCTCCCTACCCTCCTTTCCCCTCTGGTAACCATAAGTTTGTTTTCTACATCTGTGGCTCTATTTCTGTTTTGTAAATAAGTTCATTTGTACCACTTGTTTTTAGATTCCACATATAAGTGATATTATATGATATTGATATTTGTCTTTCTCTGTCCAACTTCACTCAGTATGACAATTTCTAGGTCATCCATGTTGCTGCAAATAACATTATTTCATTCTTTTTTATGGCTGAGTAATATTCCATTGTATATCTGTACCACATCTTCTTTATCCATTCTTCTGTCGATGGACATTTAGGTTGCAATGTCCTAGCTATTGTAAAGAGTGCTGCAGTGGACATTAGGGTGCATCTATCTTTTCGAATTATGGTTTTTTTCTGGATATATGCCCAGGAGTGGGACTGCAGGATCATATGGTAGCTCTATTTTTAGTTTTTTAAGGAACAACCATTTCATTTCTAAGTGCCGATGTTATCAACATGCCAGAAATTGTATTCTTTGGAACTACTTCAAGAATTATATTCTTTAAAACTACTTATGATCAAAATATATAGATGTCAAATTAAAACCATGTGAAGGGTATGTATTTCTTCCTAATGAAAATTAAAGATATTTTAAGTTGTTTTCCCTTATATGACCAAAAGAGTTTGAACATCACTTCCTTAAGCCTCTCACTAGGAAGCCTGGTATTACTCACCCACACTCCAAACTAACAGAGACACAGAAACATTTAGAGGAGTGTCTCAACCACATCATCCTTTAATGCTCTTGGCTGAAGTCAAGGTGCTGAGAGCAGAAGCAATACACTTAATTGTCAGGACAAGAGTGGATGTGGAGGGATGGGTCCAAACAAAGAACAGTATACGTAGGATTATGCGTAGCTCATCACATTACTATTGCATACTGCAATAGACCTTGCCTACTGGACTTTTCTAATTAAACTGTTATTTCTCCCATTTACTACATAGGAGTCAAGTAGGTGATGTTTGCATGACAGGTAAAAAAGTATTTTAGGCACAATTCCAGCAACATATATATTTCACCTCCTTGTGCACTTTTTAAATTGTCAAAGGTCTGGTGACTGTCAGAATTCCATCTGTGGGCTCTCCATGGCCAATTTTAGTCATGCTGCCCTTAAACGATTGAAACTACTCCTTGCTTATTGATTTTTCATACCATGTGAAATGAAACCTTGTCTCTCCTGGAGTTTTGGAAAAGCAGATAGAGATGCTGCGATAATCTTTGGATTAATTTGAGGGCTTCACTTCCTACCTGACTGAGCTCATGTACTTTCATGGAAAATTATACAACCTCATCAGAAAGGCCTCATGAGTCAGTCCTATGAGGAAATCTAGAGTGGGGACTTTTCCTACCCAGGAAAAAGAATGTCTTATTCAGCAGGGCCCAGCAAGGAGAGAAAGCAGCCTGGATGCAACTGACTCAGCGATGCCCTGAGGAAGGGCAGCACCTTCAGCTTCAAAAAAAGGCAGAGGCTCATGGGAATTCCCTGGCGGTCCAGTGGTTAGGATTCCGTGCTTTCACTGCCTGTGGCCCACAAGCTGAGCAGCGCAACCAAGAAAACAACAACAAAACAATAACAACAAAAAAAGGCAGAGGCTCTTTGACAACCTCAAAAAATAGCATTACAGAAATTGCTAGACTCTCATCTAATTTTGCATTTGCTTTAAAATAAACCTCTTAATGATTGCAGCCATTATGTAGCTTGGCTATATTCTGAACAGGTTGACACACCCTGATTAAAAACCAAATGTATATGGACTTCCTTGGTGGTGCAGTGATTAAGAGTCTGCCTGCCAATGCAGGGGACACAGGTTTTAGGCCTGGTCCAGGAAGATCCCACATGCCGTGGAGCAACTAAGCCCATGCACCACAACTACTGAGCCTGTGCTCTAGAGCCCATGAACCACAACTACTGAGCCCATGTGCCACAACTACTGAAGCCCACTCGCCTAGAGCCCGTGCTCCGTGACAAGAGAAGCCACCACAATGAGAAGCCCGTGCACCACAACGAAGACCCAATGCAGCCAAAAATAAATAAATAAATAAAATTTAACAAAATTTGCTAGGCTATGAAGAAAAGAAGAAAAAACCAAAACCAAATGTATAAACAAAGAATAAAATAGAAAGATTAATTTTTCTTCCCTTAGCACCAGTATAACCATATTTCATAGAATAAACTAGTGGTATACTACATTATCTCCATAGTTCCTTCTGATTCCATCAGTGGTAATCTATGCTTCTAGATGTAGCAAATTCACCACTGGAAGTACAAAAGGACCAAAAAGAAATACTATCTAGATAAAGGATTAATAGAATCATCGACTTTCAGAGCTAGAGGTGCCATTAGAGGTTATCCAGTCTAGTGTCTGGTTCCTGATGAGGTAAACTGAGGCCCAGTTAGTTCAGATCACCTAGTCAAAGATGAATAATGGCAAAGTTATCATTGGAATCCAGTTCTAGTAGTCTGCTGTTTTGCAGACCTTCTGTTTCTCTGATCTTGGGGTATGAAAAATGCATTGTAAAAACAATGGAAAAAAACCAAAATAGTGGAAGAGTCCTGCCTCCCTTTGACAGTTCCGTTCATCAGCGTAACTGATAGACATCCACACTCCCTTCTTTCCTGCCTCCTTCCCTCTACAGCCCAGAGAAGTCCCAAGCCCCCATTCCTCTTGTTGACTGCAGTTACAGGTACTCATGGACACAGCTCTGGCCGGTGAAGTGCAAATAACGTCTGCCAGGGACTTAAAGGAAGACTTCACCTTTTGGGATAAAAAATATATAGAGCTACCATTGCCCTTTTCTTTCTTCCTGCCTTGAATACTATTTGTAATCCAGAGCTGAGCCAACCATCCTGTGAAGTGACAAATCTGAAGTAATATCCAAGAAAGTTATAGTGATGCCCTAACAAGTTTAGGTCACTGAACCATCAAAAACAACTACTTACTTCCAGTTTCCCTGTGATAAGAGGAAAAATAACCTCCTCTTTGTTTAGCCACCATATTTGTATCTCATGTTACCTGCAGCCAAAAACATTCTTTACTGACATTTCCTTTCCCCGTTTTGTGTATAAAATCATACTATACATGGGAGATCCAGGACACCAACTTGGGAGCCCATTTTGAGGGTAAATGTGTTCCTGGTGGCTTAGGTCACCTGAGGAAATTTGGGAAGCGTTTCCTCAGCATTTGCTACCTGTGCTTTTGAGTTCTCTACTCTATTTTCCAGTTCATTTCTTGTAGGGGATTGAAGTGGCCCCCAAAAGATATTTCCAAGTCCTAAGCCTTGGTATCTGAAAATGGGACCTTTTTAGAAAATAGGGTCTTTGCAGATGTAATCAAGTTAGGGATCTTGAGATAACATCATCCTGAATTTAGGATGGGCCCTAAATCTGATGACTATCATCTTTATAAGAGAAAGGAGAGGGAGACTTGACACACTCAGACTCGGGAAAAAGGCCACATGTAGAGGGAGGTAGAGAAAGGAGGGCAGTCGCAAGCAAAGGAACACCAAGGACTGCCAGCAGCCACAAGAAGCTGGGAAAGAGGCATGGAATGGATTCTCTCCCAGAGTCTTCAGAGGAGTGTGGCCCTGCTGACACTTTGGTTTCAGGCTTCTGACCTCCAGAACTATGAGGGAATAATTTTCTATTGTTTCAAGCCACCAAGTTTCTGGTCATTTGTTATAACATCCTTAGGAAGCCTATATACTCTCAAAGATACTTAGTGCTTTGATGCTGAGAGAATAGTCTAAAGCAGGGAGAGTGAGGCACACAACATACGGAAACATATCCCTAAAATATAATCCTGTTCAGGGCACAAGTAGGGCAGCCCTTAATTTTTCATGAAAACCCTACTCCAGAATGTGGCATAGGGCTGGAAGGACTGGGAATTTGATGGGAAAACTGTCATTTACTAAGTACCCTAACAGTTACCTGGATTGTTTTTTTTTAAGAGAACAAAGGCAGAGTGAGTAAACATTCTGCCCAAAGGCCAGGCATTGTGCAGAATTCTATCTGGTTACAGAGAGTTAAGTTGAGATGTTTGGAAATGACTGGGGTAGCTTAACTTGTTGAATCTATGGGACAATGATGGGTGGGGGAGGGGAAGACTGTCATTTCACCAGTGAATGTCACAGATGCTAAATTGTCTGTAGTTCTCAAGAGTCCACATAATCAAGCATATTCCTTCCCAAAATATCAACATCATCCCATTGAGAAACTGCCCTAGAAAGTCCTGGGAAAGCTCAACTACGAACACTGTCATTTTTGTTAGGCATCCTCTTGAGACCCACACATCTTGTGTCCATAGGGGATGGGAAGCCATCCTCCTTATCCACATTAATTTTGGATACTTTGTCCAGGATCGTGGCCCTAAGTTCATGCCAAGCCTGCTTCCTTCTCACTTGCTTGGGAAGGGAGAATTCAGCAAATTCAACAACTAACTCATCATTGATCAAGAACAAGAGGCTGTGTTTTATTTTAAATAGCCATTCTCTCCATTATAAATTCTAGTAAAGGCCATATTAAAATTGTAATCAATGAAATAAATGTTAATTCCAGTGATATTTAATGAGTTCATGATTCATTAACTTGAAAAGAATCCATTTGTTTGCATAAAATGAATCTCAACGATGGAACTATGTAATTATTTAGTATAAAAAATGATAGCACATTTAATAAAATTAGAACAATTTTTGGTAAATTTTACAGGTTAGGATTAATTAAAAATAGTTATATATATAATGGTTTTATATGTTATATATGGAAATTATTATAACAATTTAAATGTTCTAATGTAGTTCTAATATCACAACCCCAGTTGTAGCACCCTATTCTTACTCTTACAGTAAAAGTTTCCAAGTCACCAAAATGAGCCAATAAAATTAAAGTTGTATTCCTACTATCAAGTCTGCTTCTTTAATAACAGATCTATTGGGTGTGGAGATATAATGGTTTTATTTCACCTGGGTTGATATAATGTTCTCTAACAATCACTGTTTTCCTAAAATCTGTATCATGTTCTTAAGAAACAAATACTACACCTGATAGCTTTGTAGAAAGAATGTGTTATCATGGTAATTTTTGCCTCTTAGAAATAAGCAGCAAGATAAAGAAAAAAGGGAACATCTAGTGCAAGACAATTGTTAGCTCTTGAATACACCATTTGGCTCTATTTTATTTTCCTGTGTAGAAGAAAGCGTGTCCTTTTAAAATAACTGAAAACCAGCTGCATATAAACCGTTGGGATTTCAGTTATTTTTCAGAGCAGACAAATTATTTTGGATTAACAGAGCATTTATTTTATTATGAGGCTCTAAGAACAAACTGTTCTATGTTAATGGTGAAAAGAGGGAGACTATTTTATACCAAGTAAAACTGAGGCCCAGATCCATAAAGTAAAATGCCTCAGTCGGTGATAGGACAGAGACTGGAACCCAGATGTCCTGAATCTCTGCCCAATATTCCATCATTAAAATGCTAGAAAGTTTCTTCTGGGAAAAAGGGGAAAAAAGAGAAATCCATAAGGAAAGAAGAAAACCTTTGGTGCCCATGGCAGACCCAGTGACAAGGAAAAAGTCATGCAAAAGTGCCATGATTTTTCCAGAAAGTCTGACCTCTAACTCCCCTCATGGGGAAAGAGGTTTTCTTCTGGTTGTGTGCCCTCCAGGATTATTTTGGGTCAATATCCTGCAGACCGTGGCCAACTCAGTGTGTATTCAGCTGTAACAGTATTTGAACCTCTTGTAAGTTCATCTGTGGATCCTCCTGTGAATGGGGCCTTTTCACAATAGGGTGAGCCACGTGCTGATGTGGAAAAAGGAAGTACAGATTTGGAACTGGACCTAGGAATTTAGGTGGTCACAGAAAGGCTAAACGGACGATACATATTCTCTAAAAGTGTACGTTAGATTCTACCCTATTTGGATTTCCCCACGATAACTATACTGACTAATGAATTCCAAATATCCACTTTATCTGGCCCTGTATAGACGTAGCTTTAGGCCTGGTATAGACATGGCAAGTGAATTGAGTCAGAATGTGGAAAATCCTTTCATGTGGCAGTTTATAGAAGGACTGAATTCATCATTCCATTGATGGTAAATGAGCACAGTAAGCTTTTTTTTCTACCTTTGCCAAGTTTCACTAATTCTAGTAATTTACATATAGTAGACAATATCTGGTTGGTTAGTTGGTTGGTTGGTTAGTTAGTTTATTCATTCATCTATTCATTCAACAAACATTGATTGAGAACCTTCCATGGGAAAAACTTGGACGAAAACAATGTGAAGGAGACACAATGACCTTGTCCTTAAGAAGCTCACAGCTAGACAATAACAGACAATAACAATGCAATAATGACAAGTTCAGGGTAAGTGGCATGGGGATGGATGGTTGAAAATGGTCAGCCCAACTTGGGCAAGCCAGGGAATTTTGTCAGAAAGGAGGTTAGGTTTAGATATTTGAACAAGGAGACAGAAGGAAGAGCAATTGGAGCTAAAGGCGTCTGGGGCAGAGGAAAGAGCAAAGCCACAAAAGTCTGGAGTAACAGTAGGTTGCATTTGCTGAGGACTTACTATGGCCAGGTGCTGTTCTAGGCATTTTCATGCATTAAGTCCTTTGATTCTTATGACAACCCTATGAGGTGGGTGCATTTATTTGTACAGGACATGAAAGTTCAGGTCCAGAAGGGCCAGGTCACTCTTCCTTGATTTCAGGTGTGGTGAAGGCAGAGCTGAGAGTCCAGCCCAAGTCATCTGTCCTCAGAGCCCTCGCTGTTCAACAGCATCGTGTCCCGATGGGGCGTCTTGAGTCTAGACAGGAGAGTAGTTTGGCGTGACTGAAGCATAGGCTGTGTGAAGGATCCAGGAACAGAAAGGGAGTGTTGGGGCTGTGCACAGCCTCCAAGCCTCAACAGCTGCCCGGTGCAGATAGGCAGAGCAGAATGGTTTTTAGAAACAGCCAGTGCTTGGTGTCGGGCCACCACGAAGACCAGAAAACAAAAAGCAGGTGTTGAGAAACATGAATCAATGTCCATAACGTTGGTCTAATCACACATCCAGATGAATCCAATTCTTAACTACCTTAGTGCTGTACCACTGGTTTTGGTTCTTTTGTGACATCTTTATTCTTCAGTCAGCCCCCTCAGGTGTTAGATGCCATGTATTTATTTTCAATACAGAGTTGTACGGGGAATGTGATGACACTGTTTAACATACCGGGACACATCCTGAGGTGTGACAATCACCAGAATGGATGGTGCAGTGATTTTATTGCTCCATTTCTCATGGTATAACGCATAAGCCCATGGTTTCCTTTTCCTGTGGACATCTCTCTTTTTAAGTCACAAAAACAGCAGAGTCAGCTAGTGGAGCACTTGAACTTGGTCAGTGTCTGGTGTCAGGAAACCCTCACACAATCCAATTCCAATCAGCATGTCCCTTTGGAAACTGTGTGCTTCTGGTGTGACCCCAGCAGGTTGCAAGGGCTCTAAAGCTAATGGCTGGTGTCCAGGCTTTAAGACACAAATATGTCCCTGGTGTTTCGTGTGGAAAGCAACAAGTTGAGTAAGGACGTCAGCCACCTGGGATTTTTACCAGTGGCCTCTAAGGGAAAAAGTGTCTTCTGGGGCACCAGGACCGACAGAGCCTCACACTATTACCATAGTGACCCTGATGATGAAGTTAGCTCACATGCATCTGAGCATGAGAAGTTTGCTTTTATTCCACGTCTGCTGATAGACTGATGCATTTTTCCTTCTTTGCTTCCTTCCATTCTGGGTAGAACTGTCTCTAGGGTGTTAAATATATAGAAGACAAAAGCTTACAAGATGGAGAGCTATTTTTTTCTAGCCTCTAAAAATGGATTCTTCTTTGGAGGCTAATTATGAGGAGGAGAGAGAGGAGGGAAGGAAAGAGGAGGGAAGGGAAGAGGGGGGAAAGAGACGAGGGGGAGGAGAGTGGAGGGGAAGGAAGGGGATGGGAGAAGCAGGGAGAAAAGGAGAAAAGGAAAGCAATTTTCCTATTAGTGCAGCAAAACTGTCGCAGTGGTTGTCACCCTAAAGCCCAAGGGTGATCTGGCCACCAGCCAAAGCAACATGCCTGATCCCTTGGTCTATGGCCCCAAGTGCAGCCCACGGAAGGCCCAGCCAAGTTCTCAGAGAATACTAGAGAAACGTACTTGTCAACGTGTCTATCACCCAGCCCTTGGCTATTTCTTACCATATTTTCATCTTTAATACTTATAGCAGGAGCATCATTTGAGCGGATGACTTTGAGAGAAATGGAAATGTTTTCCACGCATTCTTACTGCTAAAGAACAGCGGGAGAGCTGTGTACATTCCATGTTTGTTGAAAGTCACGATGAACGGGAGACTGTATCAGAAACAAAGTGTGATGCTACCTCCTCCAACAAGAAGCCTTCGATGACTTCCCATATTTGCTTTATTATTTTTAGCTACCATCTCTGAAGTATTTATATTGTTGGCAACTATGAAATTTATCTCAGTTTAATCTTCAAAACAACTTTGTGAGAGAAGCATAAATATTCCCTTACTAACATCCTGGGGAGTATAATCAAAGCAAGATCACACACCTGGTTAGGTTACGGAGCTCAGATTCAATCTCAGGCTCCAAAGCCTAACCTTTTAGCCACTCAATTACAAGAACTTCCTCCAAAGGCACCATGTCACTCTCTTTGGTGTTTATCATGTTCTGCTTTTTGAAATTGTTGTTTAAAATACTATCATGAAAGATATTTCTGATGTGGAATTAAATTTTAAAATCTGTATTGGAGGCCCCCATTTTTGCTGCTCACTAGACACAAACTTAGAGAAATGCCCATAAAACCTCAGAGTCTTCCTTTTTTCCTCTGTAAACATAATGTCCTCATTAGGTAGTTGGGGCCAGCACATTGGTGCTCAATGTGCCTGCATAACAGGGATGTGTTTTAGACTTTTTTCTATTCTCCACATCACTTAGTATGACACAGAGTAACAGAAGATGCTAAAAAAGAACCTTTGAACTGAATTGAATTCTTAACACTTGGAAATAGGTAATGTTTCTAAACTTAAGCTGTGTTCTCATTCTTAAATATCTTTTCAGTCTGTTCTGGACTGACTATATATTTGATGTTCTCCATATCCTTAGTCATTTATTTATTTGTTAAAAAAAATGTTTAAGTTCGATTTTCCATAGTTTCCACTCTTTATTAGAAATTAACTAGCTTTCCCTGGTATGGTAGCAAAAATATGGACCACACTGCATGATCCACTTTCTTTTTAGCTGCACCAATGGCCAGTGTCCAGCGCTGCTTTGTGATAGTTGGGTGTCAACAGTGGAAGGAGTCTAGACAGTCCATAGCCAATACTCTGCCGAGGGATCTCGTGAGCTGATTAACTCTTGGGGCTTTGATTTCCTCACTTGTAAAATGAGGCTTGCTAGAGGAAACTTCTAGGTTTCCTTCTAGCTTCCACATCCTATGAAACCCATTCCTTCACCTAGGACAGTGGTGGTGTGGTCTAGGAATAAGACAAAGTGCTTGTACCATTGGCCAGTAGCCTATATAAGCAGCTGGTGACAACACTACTTCATGTACTTTGGAACTTCACACCCGCCAGAGCTCTCTATCCCAGACCGTAAAGTTGAGATGAGATTTAATGTTCTCCTTCCCAAGATAGGGGGTCTAGGATAGGAGGAAAACTAAAGTTCTATTGCCGTTCCTTTAGTACTGGTTGGATAGTTTACCTCCTTAATGTGTTACTTTTTCAATTAAAAAAAAAAAAGTTAGAAAAATAAAATGTCTATCTCCTTCATCCAAACAGGCCTGCTTTCTTGGTCCCAAATATGGTGACTTTTCCCCCCATTAGCATGAGTTGAATCTGGATTCGAACACAGGACATACCTCAACATCTAAATAAATCACTCAGACTGGTCATTTTTATTTTAGCTGATTGGCTCAAACTGGTCCCATTACACACAGCATTTCCCGTCTCCTTTGCATTCTGTGTTCCCTTTACAGCATGATTTGTACTTGCCTGTCACCTTCACTAAACCCCATGCCTCTTGAGGACAGAGATCTCTACTCCCACCCATGTTGGACCCTAGTGTGGATTCACCTTTGACTGAAGCTAAACGGAAAGGAGCATCTCCAGATGGTGGCTAGGGGTCCCCCAAGTGTGCAGGTCCCCAGAACTCCCAGGAGCCTTCCTGAGCTTGGGCTTGCAGACTATAGTGTGCTCTTCCGGACCATCTCAGGAACTCTGAGAACCTCTCTTGACTTCCTCAAAGGTCTGCTAAGTGCGTGCTCTTGGCCGGAAGTTCAAGAACCTCCAACTGTGTACTAGTAAAAAAATATATATATATAGACAGAGAGAGTCTGGCACAGAACTACTCAAATCCTCGTAATTTCTTTTTTTTTAAATTAATTTATTTTTTTCTTTTGCGGTACGAGGGCCTCTCACTGTTGTGGCCTCTCCCGTTGCAGAGCACAGGCTCCGGACGCGCAGGCTCAGCGGCCATGGCTCACGGGCCCAGCCGCTCCACGGCACGTGGGATCTTCCCGGACCGGGGCACGAACCCGTGTCCCCTGCATCGGCAGGCGGACTCTCAACCACTGCGCCACCAGGAAAGCCCAATCCTCGTAATTTCTTAAGCGATGAGAACACTAGGAACATCTTTGGTTCTAAATATTTGGTCTTTGACCTGGTTCCTGACACAGGCCTCCTAAATCCCTTGGAATTTCCTGAGTGACAGGAGTGTCTTTGGTTCTAAGGAGGCAACTCTCGGTCGGCTCCTGGTTGGCTTCAGGATGGGAGCTGGTCACCAGAAAGAACAAGCTATGATTAGAAGCTTGGAAATTTCCACCCCATTCCCCCATCTTCCAGGAAGGGGAAGGGGGCTGGAGACTGAGCTAATGATTGATTGTGCCTATGTGATGAAACCTCCATAAAAATCCCCAGTGTAAGGATTTGAAGAGCTTCCAGGTTGGTGAACATGTGACGGCATGGGGAGAGTTGTACACAGAGACAGCATGGCAGCTCCACACCCCTTCTTGTGTACCTTACCCTATGCATCTCTTCATCCAGTTGTCCACCTGTATCTTTTATTACATCCTTTATAATCAACTGGTAAAAGTAAGTGTCTCCCTGATTTCTATGAGCTGTTTTAGCAAATTATTAAATCCAAGGAAGGGGTCATGGGAAATCTAATTTATAGCCAGTAGGTCAGAAGTGCACGTGACAACATGGGACTTGCCTGGTGTCTGAATGGGTGTAGTCTTGTAGGCCTGAGCCCTTAGCTTATGGAATCTGACACTAACTCCAGGTAGATAGGGTTAGAATTGAATTGAATTATAGGACACTCAGCTGGTGTCTCAGAGAATTGCTTGGTGTGGGGGAAAAAAGAAAAAACCAATAACAAAAAACCCCAAACATCTGGTGTCAGAAGCATTTTATGTGTGAGTAAAGGAAAAAAGGGGAGTGTTTTTCTTGGACACCATCTCCCTTGTTCTAGTTCTTAGTCCAAGAATATGTATATAGCAGATGCTCAATACAATATTGATGAAGTCAGCAAGCCAGTTGATCTTCCCGCATTGTAACCCCTCTCCTCTTGTCTACTCCATAGAAGGTCCTGGCCTTTTTCACAAAACTTTCTTGCTCTGCCTTTGAGAACTGGCCCATGTCTGGAGAAGTTGGAAGGGGTACTGGGGAACAGTCTCCTGCCAATATTTCTGCTCACCAGCATCACTATCTTGTTCTCTCACCTTCTGAATTTCTGTGATCATCTTACCTTGGCCTCCAACGCCAGTTTTCATTCTCCTGCCTGGACTGACCCCTGAGTTCTCAGATTGCTGGCTGGTTCCTGAGGCCAAGGCTTAACCAAAGGGCCTCTTACACGGCTGAGGCAAGAGAGCACGATCTCACAGCCTGCACGTCCAATCTGGCCCGGAGAGAAGCTGTTGGCTCTACTTAAGAGTTTTGGTTTGTTTTTTCCTTACAAATTTAAATTTAGTTGCCACATTTAAAATTTTCACATAAAAAAATTTTTTTTCTGTCTTAAAAAATAAGTTGGAGAATTTGACAACACTGAGTCATATTGTTCTTTAATGACTGCTGCAAAACTGACTCAAGCCAGTCTAGTCAGATATAACTATTGGGTTCTTCCGATAGGTAGACAGTAACTGCTAAAAACTTTCAAGAAGGTGGGAGTTAGCCACTCTTCCCAACTTCTCAGTGAGTCTCAAGCAAATGTCTGCCACCACTTTAGCATTTATTGAATAAACACCTGCTGGCAAGTTGTCTATTCTGTGAGGTTGATGAAGCTTTACCAAGCTCTCGATCATCATAGATGCTTTGACAAAATGTTCACTCCCGGAAGATGCAACACGATTCTAGAGGCAGGATTCTAGTAACCCCCGTGTCAGCATCGGTAGACTTCAATGCTCTGACCCAATGGCAGGATGCAGGGATCAATCTTTGGGTAGCATCCTTACAGGTGTCACTAGATTCTTATAAAGGGTTCATACATGTTTGGGGAGTGTCTCTAAAACATACTCTAATTCTACCAATAAGAGCCCATTTCTGAAGTCTATTATGACAATTAGCAAGTCACTGATTTTAAAAAGCTCTGACATTCCATATGTTTACTAACTAAACTTCTGATGTTGGTCTGACAGAAGTACTTATAGTATTCACTTCTGGAGTGTGGCCTTTTTGGTATACTATTGGCTGATATCCCTGCAGTATGAATTACTTACAGTTCGTAATGCCTGCTACATCTGGTCTGGAATTTAATGTTACCACACACAACTTATCACATCGTCTAGGCTAGCAGTTCTTTACCCTGGCTGCACATTAAGATCACCTGGAAAACTTAAAAAAAAAATTCCAGTGCTGAACACCACCCCTGAGATTCTGATTTAATGGCTCGGTAGGGCCCAGACATCAGTGTATTTTTAAAGGTCCTCGGGTGATGTTAAAGACCAGGTTCGACAACCAGCTTCTTCTGAAGTGTTTTAAAATGCATTGCTGTCATGGTAACAATAATTAGCTGGAGCTGAGGGGAGGCTGCTCTGTTCAAAGGGGACGGCGTTCTCCAGTGGCCTTGCCGGCACTTATTTGAGTGACCCTTGTCACCTGGCTGGTCCTCTGGCAGCCCTGGAACTCATAGTAAGTCTACTTCCAGCCTCTAAAATATTTCTAGGCTTTCCTAGGTCCAATCCCTGCATAATCAGTCCAGCCTTATCTGCTACCTAGTCCTTGGCACGATATAAAGCAAATAAAGAGAGGTAAAAATTAATAAGAAAATTATACTTCCATGCAAAAGGGCAGATTTTTTTACAGAAAGGAATTTGCTTAAAAGAGTCCATGCCTGAAAAAGGTTTGAAAGATGCCAGGACAGCTCTAAAGAAGATTTTTAATTTTTCTAAGCCCTTATATCTTCTCCTCAGGAAGATGTCCCCAGGTAAATGGCAGAGGCATAGTACTGAGGCTTATTTAAGCTGTCATTGACTAAGGAACAGGGTGATATAGCCAATATACCCCACCATTGACTTGAGTGTGGTGGGGGTTTTTTTTTTGAGTTTTTTTAGGGATTATTTTATTTATTTATTTATTTATTTATTTATTTTTAACATCTTTGTTGGAGTATAATTGCTTTACAATGTTGTGTTAGTTTCTGCTGTATAACACAGTGAATCAGCTATATGCATACATATATCCCCATAGCTCCTCCCTCTTGCGTCTCCCTCCCACCCTCCCTATCCCACCCCTCTAGGTGGTCACAAACCACCGAGCTCATCTCCCTGTGCCATGCGGCTGCTTCCCACTAGCTATGTATTTTACATTTGGTAGTGTATATATGTCCATGCCACTCTCTCATTTCGTCCCAGCTTACCCTTCCCCCTCCCTGTGTCCTCAAGTCCATTCTCTACATCTGAGTCTTTATTCCTGTCCTGCCCCTAGGTTCATGGGAACCATTTTTTTTTTTAGATTCCATATATATGTGTTAGCATACGGTATTTGTTTTTCTCTTTCTGACTTACTTCACTCTGTATGACAGACTCTAGGTCCATCCACCTCACTACAAATAACTAGAGCATGGCTTTATACAAGAAAAGTTTCATTAGAAAAGAGTACTTACTGCTTATATATTTTACTTATTTCTTTCCTCTAACTACTTATCATATTATTTATTTCTTTCCACCCAATTTGAGCAAAAGCCCACAAAAATGTTTCTCCATGTTAATGATTTTGCGACCATTTTATACGACTATGTGCAAATTCTGATTATTCTAAATATTTGCTTATTTTCTTTTTCCCCCTTCTTGGTTGTCCTAAGCTACTTTCACATCTTTCTCCCCTTCTGTTTCAGCTTGTATGTATCAGTTGTTAGCTAGAATAATAGCTCTCTAACTTCCTAGATAGGGATGAGGGTTAGGAGAGAGAAATATTTAGAATTCCTCGGATAAGGGCTAGACTAGATTAGCCAGGTATGAGTACTGGGACAAAATTCCTAGGAGACTCTGATATCCAGCGTCAGTCTCCTGCCCTCGTCATCCTCCCTTATGTAGCCCCTCAACCCCATCTGCCACGCCCACCATACACAGAAAACTCGAAGAGCTCTGACCACAAACCGAGGGCTTTATTTATCAAACACCTCAGCGATTTCTGTGCTGATGCTCAGCCCATTTAATGTTATATTCCAGGCTTAATGCCATCTGCTCATAATCTGAATTTCAGCTGTCTCTCCATCTCTCTCTTCCAGTCCTGTTTCTCAGCTTCGATTGCGCATTGAATCACCTTAGGAGCTTTTAAAAATGCCCAATGCCTGAGGTGCCCCACAGACCAATTAAATCAGAATCTCTGGAGGTGGGATCTAATAATTTTTTGAAGCACTCCAGATGATTCCAATGGCGCAGAAACACTGTTCTAAATTTATGAACAAATGAGCTGCTTCTAATCCACTCATCGAATTCCTACAAGAAGTTCAAAATCCAGTGGTTTTTAGGCTATTGTATAAAAGAGTCTCTCTAGGATAGGGTGGCCAGATAAGCAAATAAAAATACAATTTCTGTTAAATGTGAATCTCAGATTCACCAAGTATAATTTTTTAGCTTAAGTATGTCCCATCCGGGATATCTGAAATCCAGACTTAACCAGGTATCCTGGATTTTACCTGGTAACCTTACCCTGGGAGTTAATGACAATGCAGATCTCTGGGCTCTACTCTAATCCAGTAAATGGGGAGTGCAACAAGTGGTTTATATTTTTAACAAATACATCAGATGGTTTTGTTGCAGGCGATGGGCCACATTTTTAGGTGAGAGGTGCTCAGGCACAGGGAAGGGCCAAAGAACCCACACAGGTGCTCATCAGGGCATTCCAAACGAAGAGGACTTATATATTGTTATCTTACCTGGAGTGATTTTGGAATATCCTCCTTTGGAGATGTTAAATAAAAATAGATAAGACGTATTGATTAACAACTAGAGGCCAGACCTTGCTAAGTGCTCTGCAAGCATAGTTCATCTGTTATTCCAGCAACTCAATGAGTTGGTTACGATTTTACAGCTGAGGAATCTAAGGCTCAAAAGAATGTGAGATGTCCAAAGCCACACAACTAGTGACCAGAAAAACCACAGCCACGGGGCCATGTTCTTACCCTCTGAAATATCTGGCCAAATAAGCCTAAATTTTATCATCAGAATGTCAAGAGATGTTTTTCATTTATCCGTTTATTCATTCAACAAGTGTTTATTGAACTATAACTATAAATCAGGGACTGAGTTCAGCTCTGGAGATAAAACTGTCAACCAGATAGCTGAGTCCCTGCCTTCACAGAGCATATGTTAGAATGAAAAGGAAAAAAAAATAAAGTGAATACAATAATTTTAAAACGTGATTAGTGCTATGAAAGAAAAAAAAATGGGCTGAGATAGAAAGTGATAGAAGAACCTAATTGGGTGGTCTAAGACGGCATTTCAGTTGAGATTTAAAGGATAAAAGGGCTGTCGCCATGCACAGAAAATAAAAGCAAAACCTTTCCAGGAAGACACAGGGACATACGCAAAGGCCGGGATGTGGGACAGAGTCATCAACAGAAACTGACTCCTGCCTTTGGCCACACAGGGAAATGGATGTGGAAAGTGGTTGGCCTAGCACGGCATTCTGGGAGGCTGGCTGTAGTTCTCTGGTTGGCATTCTGTGTGTTATGTCTCATTTGCTGCTTTGAGTGATCGGAATATTAAAACAGAAACTTACCATCTGAGCCATGACCACTGTGTTGTCATCTAGAGACTCTTATCTTCTTGATAAGCTCACTCAGGCGTTGCATGTGAACAAGGTAGAGCTTGGCCAGCGCTCAAATGGAAAATTAGATACAATTTGCAAGGTAAAAAACAGAACTGAGCCGTCAATTAAGAGAACACAGGCATGAAAATCTAACGTTATGTGAGGAGGTAGAAATATTTATTTCTAAGGTATATTTAACAATTCAGTATGTTATTAATTTATCATATTTTTATGATATTATGTTACCCCTAAAAGAATCTTCAGAAATAATAAGCATGACTTTGGTGTGTAATAACTTACTATATGATATTAAATATCCAAAATATATACACTTTCAGGATAACTAGTCTGATGATGGATATTAGATAATGCTCACAGCTAATGTGCTTAGTCTTGTAGGCCTAACACTTTGTATCCAATTTCACTTAAGCAGTGAGTAGAGGCACCAAAGGGCATGGGATTCAGATGGATGGAGGGTAAGTTTCATTTGCCTGGTCTCTGACACTCACTTAGCAACAATCAATGAGGCACTGATAGCATTATTGATCACAGCCATGGCACTGTTGATTTTAGGAGTCATTGCAAGCCCCGCAGGCCTTTGAACAAGGGATCCTATTTCACAAAAGGTAATGATTTTCAACATGTGCCAGATTTGACCCTTTACCCTCTTGGGGAAAAAGGAACACGTTGTTTGGAACTAGAATTAGCCTGAGACTGAACCTTAGTACCTTTTATATTTTCTCATCATTTAAAGAAAACGTAGGTCTGGTTGGCTTGACTCCCCACCATATCCACCCTCATGGGACTCCACAGGGCGCACAGGTTCTACCCTATAAACTCCAGGAAATGCCATTCCAGGAATTCTGCACGGTGACACCCTTCCTTTGAAGAGAGAGGTCATTACAGTGCAATCATTATATGGAACAAGCACAACTTGACTTATAATCAGAACTCAGCCATTCTATCACTGTCACTTTAAATGAGTTGACATTTTATTGCCCCTGGATGAAAACTCAGGTAGACGCAGGACTTTTTCCCTGGCTTTTAACTAAATCACAATCGTATGACCTCTTTAAATCATAAATGAGTTCTTAAACCAGAAATTGGCATCTAGACCAATATATTCATCGATGGCCGAAATTGATTCAATATTGGATCTTTTTCCCACATCCAGCTTAGGTCAGCTTTAGGCTAAAAGTCTGAAATGAGAAAAAGGGGCAGAATCAGCCCTTTATCTATTTCTCTACTAGCGTCTCCCTCTATCTCCTTCTCACCTCACCCCATTGTTTGCAGGACAATTTCTGAACCCTCCGTGAGAAAGCGAGGGGTAGTACTGGGATGAGAAAATTCTTATTTGACCAGGTGACTTTGCAAGCTGGCTTCACACTCTCTGGGATGGCATGTGCTTAAAGTAGATTCTGCTGAGCACCTGTGTGGGTTCTTTGGCCTTCCTGGAGCCTGAGCACCTCTCACCTAGGCTAAGCCATGAATAGTGCCTCCTGGAATTCTGTCCTGCAGCAGCCTGGTTTTTGAAGAGAGGCGTTACTGTAGTGCAATCAGTATAGTGAATAAACAAACTGAATCAGAATCAGAACCTAGGTCTTTCTTATTTGTCTTCCAATTTTCATGATAAGGGAATGAGCATTTTCTTCAACTAGCTTCTCTCAACCTGCCCTCCGCTGTTGTTTTGCTGTGGGTTCTCCTCACTTAGATTCGGCTTTGAGTGGTGCTCTTGCCAGCTCCAAGCTGGTTCCTTCTCGCATGTGATCCACAACCGGGACCCAGACAGACCAGGACACGTTGCTTCCGACAGGCTGGCTGATCCACAGGTAGATCTGTTCATCCTGCTGCTTTAGCATGCCGACCACCATCCACCATCCCCTTGACTACAGTGAACACCTATCAGCTATGTAAAGTTCCAGAAGAATCTCTCAGTAGGTTTGGAATCAGACTGCAGCAGACTCTCTTCTCCTCCTAGGGGACAGGGGTATGGGGCCAACAGTTCTCTCTGCAGCAACACTGCCAATAGAAATGCAGTATGAACCACACCCATCATTTTCATTTTCTAGTAGCCACACCTAAAAGAAACATGGAAATAATGGTAATAGTATATTTTATTTAATTCCATATGTCCCAAACATTATCATTTCAACACGTAACCAATATATAAAAGTTACTAATGAGCCAATTTATAATCATTTTTCCCCACACCTAGTCTTGGAAATCTAGTGTGTATTTTCACAATTAAAGTACATGTCAATTTGGACTAGCTACATGTGGCTAGTGGCTACCATATTGGACAGTGAAGATCTATTTAAAAATCTCTTCTACTTTCTCCATTTTTAAATGTAGCTTTATTAAAGTGTAATTTATATGCCATCAAATTCTCCCATTTTAAGTGCACAGTTCAATGATGTTTAGTAAATTTACAGAATTGTGCAACCATTGCCTCAATCCAGTTTTAGAACTCTTAGGATCTCTTGTTTCATTATACACAAGTTGAAAATAACCTGCCTAGGTACATCCTTTACTAATTTATTGTTGGCAATAGCCATGTATTTGAAATAGTGTGAAATACACCTTGTTTTCCAGTAGTTTTGAAGTGTACGGCTTCTTTCTCATTCTAAAGAATCACAGGAGAGTATTTTTAAAGTGCTTAATTTATCCCAAAAGTGTTTGTCCTGAGAACCAATCTCTATATTATAATAACATGTTAAAATGGGACATTTTCATCACCCTAAGAAGATCTTTTTCCATCACTACCTGTTCCTACATCTAGGTTCAGGCAATCCCTAAGCCACTTTTAAATCCCTATAGATTTGCCTTTTCTGGATATTTCATATCAATGGAATCATACAATATGTGGTCTTTTGTTTCTTTCAGTTAGAGTAATATTTTTGAGGTTAATTCATGTTGTAGTGTGTTTCAGTATTTTGTTTCTTTTATTCTCAAATAATATAAACAAAATATACAGACAGGATATACTACTGTTTGTTTATTCATTCCCTGGTTGATGGATGTTTTGGTTGTTTCCAGTTTTTGGCTATGATGAATAATGTTGCTGTCAAAACTTGTGTACAAGTCTTTGTGTGGACATATACTTTAATTTTTTTTGGTAGATTCCTAAGAATGGAATTGCTGGAACATATGGTAAATTTATATTTAACTTATGAAGAGACTGCCAAATTGTTTTCCAAAGTGGTTACAACATTTCTGTCTACTTTCTGATTCTTTTTTATATATTCTTGATCTTAGAATCTAAGTGCCATGGAACTAGTCCTTCAAAAATTCTGCATATAGGGTTCTGCATATTTGGTATCTAACGGTTATCACATAGTCATGTCTGTAGCTATTAAGTCGGGAAGAGCCCCATTTTAACATCTTATTATAACACAGAGATTGATTCTCAGCACAAGCACCTCTTAGGAAAAGTTAAGCACTCCTTAAAAATGCTCTCCCATGATTCTTTAGAATGAACAAGATGACATACACTTTGAAGCTACTGGAAAACGAGATGTATTTGCACAGCATTTCTAATATGTGGCTATTACCAACAATTAATTAGTAAACGATGTACCTAGGCAGGGAATTTTCAATTTGCGTATAATAAACAAGAGATCCTAAAAACTCTTCTGGTATCCTGGGAGGGATAGCCTTCCTGATTAAGTATTACTAATGGGCAGTCTGACTTTGAAAGACACTCATGAGTGCATCAGTGATGGCAAAGTTATAAATTAAAAGCCCCCGGATGGAGGAAGAATGGAGAGAAACACTGGATACAATCTCCATGTGGATTACAGGAAAATATTCTGTTGTTTCTTGCTTTTATTATTAAGCTTTTATCAGCTTAATAATCCTGTTGGGGTTTCTGAAAAAGGTTGAAGCCAATGTCTTATGACTCCAGTGATTTTTCTTGGTGTTCACTGGAGGGGAATGGGAAAGACAATGTGTAGATTTAATCAGCATTTGATTTTCCTCAATCCCTTTGCATGTAGAGAGGAGCAGCTGGTAGTAGGTAATCTTGCCCTTGGGAATTATCAAGTAAAAGAAAGAGACAAGCAGCAGCTTTTACAAAGGCAGCTTTTATGAGACTGAGCTAAAGAATCACTAGGGAAGCAGCTGGGTTCACCATTTTCATCCAAGTAATTACTGGAAGAGATAGATGGTTTTCAAGGTCAGTGGTAGAAAGAGGAGCTAATGGCCAGCCCTTCCTCTGGGAGAACGTTCACAGGAGAGAGGATGGATGAAGATGTCAATTTCCCTGCTTGCTTGAAAGCAGCCAGGGTATGTTCAGAATCAGGTGGGAAAGACAAGAGTTCAAATCCTGCTTCTACCAGGTCTTAGTTATGTAACTTTGGGCACACGTCTTAACCTCTCTAAGCCTTAGTTTCTTCATTTGCAACATGGAGATAATAATACCCATCTTGCAGGCGAGCATTAAATGAGATAATTGGCTAGGACTTATTTCCATCCCCTCTCTAGAAACTAATTCAACTTTTTTTTTTTTGGCATCTGCTAATCCCAAACTCCCAATCCATCCCTCCCCCATCCCGTCTCCCCCTTGGCAACCACAAGTCTGTTCTCTATGTCTGTGAGTCTGTTTCTGTTTCATAAATAAGTTCATTTGGGTCATATTTTAGATTCCATATATAAGTGATATCATATGGCATTTGCCTTTCTCTTTCTAACTTTCTTCACCTAATATGATAATCTCTAGGTCCATCTAATTCAACTAAGTTATCTAGGAGTCTCCATCAAAGACAATCAACATCTAGCTGTCCTTCTCTTTTGAAATTCTTCCCATTGAAGATGTTTTGTAAAATGATGTCTTCTGGTTATCATAGCCACTGTAACAAATTAGACCTTCAAAACACATCACCTTCAAAAAATGAGTCAGGGAATTCCCCGGCATCCCAGTGGTTAGGGCTCTGTGTGAACTAAAATCCCACAAGCCATATGGTAAAAAGGAATCAAAATAAGTTAATCTCTTCTTGGAAACAAAATTCACTGAAGGCTTATTTATTGCATAGCTACTCCTGTGATCAAAACCAATTAGTGATACTATTCCCTCTGTATCAATTTCTTTCTTTTAACAACCTATCTTAAATAAATGTTAAAATCAAATATACCCAATAAAAAGAAAAGAGATGGGGCTTCCCTGGTGGCGCAGTGGTTGAGAGTCCGCCTGCCGATGCAGGGGACACGGGTTCGTGCCCCGGTCAGGAGGATCCCACATGCCGCAGAGCGGCTGGGCCTGTGAGCCATGGCTGCTGAGCCTGTGCATCTGGAGCCTGTGATCCGCAACGGAAGAGGCCACAACAGTGAGAGGCCCGCATACCAGGAAAAAAAAAAAGAAAATAGATAAAGGAAGAGTGATCAGGAGACTTAGGGCAACCTTTCCAGTAAAAATAAAAAGTCAAGATCCCTTGCCTTGGGCTTCCCTAGTGGTGAGTGGTTAGGAATCTGCCTGCCAACGCTTGGGACATGGGTTCAAGCCCTGGTCCAGGAAGATCCCACATGCCGCGGAGCAACTAAGCCCTGTGCCACAACTACTGAACCCACGTGCCACAACTACAAAGCCGCGCGCCTAGAGCCCGTGCTCCATAAGGAGAAGCCACTGCAATGAGAAGTCCACGCACCGCAACGAAGAGTATCCTCTGCTCGCCACAAGTAGGAAAGCCTGCACACAGCAACGAAGACCCAACGCAGCCAAAAAAAAAAAAAAAGATCCCTTGCCTCCTGTAACTATCAAATAAATATTTTAAAATGAAGTTTTAAAATGTGTACAAATTACATTCATCATAGTGTCATTTACATTTTTTAAATGGAAACAACTTCTATGTTTAAAATTTTAAATTGGGGTAATAAATTACAATGCTTTCATATTATGGGATATTATACAGACAAAACTACATTGAAAGGCTTTTTAATGACATTGGAATGCTGAAGAAAAATAGCAGGTAGTAATGGCAGGACTGATACATATATTCTTGACTTGTTAAAAAAAAATGTACACAGAGAAACACTGGAAAAGGTAAATCAACATATGAACAACAAACACAACACTACTTAGCTTTCAGCCTGACATTGTGGCTTGGACTTGTTCCCGGGAGAGCTGGTCTTCCCTGTGGCTAAACTAGGGCCTCTTGGCTCCCTGGGCCTCTAAAAAAGACATGTCTAATGTTATGTGGAGGTGGAGTTTGGGACAGTTTTGCATGCCCTTCCTTGAGTGCTATTAATAGCAATACTGAGCCAAACCTGGTTGCTGTTACAGACCACACTGAAAACCAACTGTACCGTGTACGTTTATTACCTAGCAGTCAAAGAACTGGATTCATAGAATCAGGAAGAGCTTTCTGTGTGTTTGGGGGGTGGGGAGGAATACACACACACACACATTAGTTTCCTTGAAAGTCATAGTAATCAGGGTTTCAGAGTGTGTTCCAAACTCACATATATCAGGATCCCCTGGAGTCTTAGATAAAATGCAGATTCTTGGGCCCAGTCCCACATCTATTGAATCAGTCTCTGGGATGGCAACCTGAATTTTAAACAACCTTTCGAATGAGACATTCAAACTAAAGCTAGAGAAACTGTTTTCAGAGCGGCAAGTTCCCATGCGTGACCAAAAGAAGTTATGTTCCCTCTATTCTCCGCACACGTGTTTATTTTCCCCATGTTTATTTGGGCACATTCTATGTTGACAGTTAAAAGTCATTAAAGAAGCCCCGGATAGCTGAGTTGAACTTTTCTGTGAACAGAGAAAGTAATCCCACACATTGGGCCTTAAGCCAATTTTGTTATCAGTGGGAGAAGAAAGAGATCTTCGGAAAGCCCTGCATTTGTGTCACTTGCTCCATTTTCCATCAAAGATGGCTATTACTTCAATTTCAGGCTTCTGGCCTTCAGTTTTTTAAATTCTGTTCTTTCAAGTATCTACAGTAACATGTTATATTGACAGAGTTTGGGGAGAAGGTTCAACACAGTATTATTTTTCTTTCTTAACAATGCTCTTTATTCTGGTTTTCTTCCTTTATGTTCTTACTAAAAATTTTTATCCTATTTTCCACTTATTAGAGAATAATCAATATACTTCTTAACTTTTTCCTTTCTAGGCTTAAAATAAAATCGATTTCA
This sequence comes from Neophocaena asiaeorientalis asiaeorientalis, assembly GCF_003031525.2. Classification (NCBI taxonomy): domain Eukaryota; kingdom Metazoa; phylum Chordata; class Mammalia; order Artiodactyla; family Phocoenidae; genus Neophocaena; species Neophocaena asiaeorientalis. The sequence continues at coordinate 487,126 of NW_020174372.1, read as the reverse complement.
TTATACATACAATTAATGCTCAATACTAGGACCTCAAGCCCATTTGGTCTTGCTCTCCCTCTTGGGACAAGGCTGATTCCCCCCTGAGGGCTTATAAATGGGCCCGGCTGCAGTTTGCAGGTGCAGTCATTTAGCTGGAGGCCCAGTCAAGATTTACATATGCAAATGTTGTGTGGATGTGCCCAAACGGAGTAATTGTGCATGCAAATAGGTGATTAAATAGACAATTACCAAATCTGCATGAACGAATGGAAGTTGTGCATATTCAAAAAGCAGGGGGCACCTGAACATTATGCAAACAGGCAGCTTTCCTCAAAGCCTGTGAAAACTTGGCCCCTGGGGCCTCAGAGTTGCATAAATCCCAGAGCAAGCTGATCTCAAGTTGCACAAGTGGAATTTACTCTTTGACCTCAGCTGCCATGGTAATGATCAGAACTCTGACAAGGTCATCTTCAGGAAGTACCAAGGCAAAAGGTTTGATTTCTGCCATTTCTTTCTGTATACTAGATTTAAAGCAGAAATTTTAACTCCATATTCTTTTATGATCGGTGGTAAGAAACGAGTTTTGGATATTTCAGTATGCTCACTCTTTGAAGCCAAACCTCAGAGCAGGTACAGAGAATCAATCCAAGTTAAAGTACCATAACACAATGGATGCAATTTGGTAATGCTCTTTCCCACAACTGCGCTGCCAAGATTGAGAGCGGGGCTTATTTGATCTCAGGTAGCAGTTTTTGTCTGTCTTTGCGGGCTAAGGAAAAACACCCATTGGTTTTAATTGCTCATTTCTTCACAATTTGAGATCTCAGGGGTCCTCTGCGTCCCACATAACAGTGATGGATGGTGTTGTCAGTGGAGTACATCAGTGAGAAATGATTTCACGTAACTGAGGGTTTTTCTGAGAAAAGATTAGTGGTGATGCCTAGACTAGACCACTAGGTGCCGAAGAGTTTGAGGCAGAAAAAGAGTGCCAACTGCTGAAAATCTCATACTTTTTACCAAGATATTTCATCTCTAGCATCTTCTACTAGGACGTTTTCCCATGTCAATTTTATATGAACTGCTTAGAGTCTTTTAGTTTACAGTGTAAGAAGTGATATTAGTAGAGACCATAAAATCAATTACTCAACTCAGTCACTAAACTGGGCAAGTGAAATAATTTCTTTACTTAGCACCTGTCAGGAGGAGGATGGAATTAGCCCTGTTCCACAGAGGAAGTAGCCAAGTCTCCTGTGTAGAATATCAGGGAGTGCCATAAGGCATGCAGTTGTGGAGAAGCACCTGGCAAAGGAGATGCTCAGACACTAACTTCCAAGGACTCTCGCAGCACTATCTTCCACAGAGGTACGTTAGAAGCTAATCCAGGACACCCCCAGAACTGCAAGTCACACGTACATAGTCCATTTGTCCAGGAATGCATTTAGTGGAGAAACTTACTTTACCAGTTTAGTCTCAGAAGCCAGAGAAAGCTGATAGTTCTACTAAGTATAAATGGAATTGTCAATTCTTCACTTTTCACAAGATCTAAATAGGTTTTTCACCAATTAATCAAAAACCAGTGACACAAATACTGCAAAGCAGTATATATGTATATGTGTACACACATACGTATGTGTGTGTAAAATATATGTATATATTTGTAGATATATGTGTGTATATTTTAATACTAAAATTGTATTTATCTTTTTCACTCTAGTGCCATTTTCACTGATGCTAAAAAAGCCGTGGTGAGTAAACTTGCTGATGCCTTAGTAGGAATCAAGGCAGTGCCACCAGTATCATTTTATACTTCACAGAAAAGAAAAAAAAAAGAGGCACCCCCCCCCTCCCATTTTCACTTAAGAATGCCCTTGAGGAAAAATAAAATGCGTGTTCATTTTATTAAATCTCTACCTTCTAGTACACATCTTTTTAACAGTCTATGTGATGAAATGATAAGAACACATAAGGCACTTCTAAGCTGCATACAAAAGTATGTCGGTTGCCCTGAGGAAACGCACGGGTGTGTTTGTTTTAGTTGCAAGCTGAACTAGATACTTTTTCCATGAAACATACTTTAACTTGAAAGAAAAACAGACAAACTCTGGTTATTCAGAAATAGATACTTTGCAGATTTTTTTTTAATGTAAAGTGAGCCTGTCACTTCAAGGAAAATAGCTGATGGTATTTGTTGCCAATAATAAAATTAAAACTTTCAAGCAAAAATTAGAATTTTGAAAACTTGTAATGCACCACTCTGAGTTTAACAGCTTCCCAATATTTAGAGATTTTTCTGATGAAATCCGTGGTAATATAATTGAATATAATTTTTTGAGATTATAAAATGAAGTATCGGGCTTCCCTGGTGGCGCAGTGGTTGAGAGTCCACCTGCCGATGCAGGGGACACGGGTTCGTGCCCCGGTCTGGGAAGATCCCACATGCCGCGGAGTGGCTGGGCCCATGAGCCATGGCCGCTGAGCCTGCGCATCCGGAGCCTGTGCTCCGCAACGGGAGAGGCCGTGACAGTGAGAGGCCCGCGTACCGCAAAAAAAAAAAAAAAGTATCAATTTGAAAAACAGTATAATTCAGTAGTGAGCCAGTATGTTCCAAATGACCAATGCATGATGTTACAAAGTTATTCATGGGTAAAAGATCCATCCAAAGTGTAAGACAGAAAAATATATTTTAATGTTATAGAGTTCAAAATGTTTACTGATATGGGTTTTGATTGCACATTACAATTACCTTTTTCCCACCCGCCCTTAGTCCCTCTATAATCCCAGCTTCAAAAACCTGTGCAGAAGCATCAATGGATGTATCAGGCAGGCGGTGGGAACTGAGGAATCCCAGGCTTGTGGGGTGGAGAAGGAAGCAAGGGTGAACTGTTAAGATGAGTGATGGGGGAACATCTAAGCAGACTGTAGGTGTGAATGCCTTTGCTGTCTCCTTTTCAGTCCATCAAATGGCAAGCACTCAGGAGTCCTGAGATCTCTTACTTAAAAATACTTATCTTATGGCTTCTGATCTCGTAACTACGTGTGGAATCACTGGTGAAGACACCCAAAAGTGATTAACTGAGTTTATGAAGAGAAGGTGGTGTCTGAGTGTAGGTGTATGAGGAACATTCTTGACACATTCTTTCCTCTGAATTATCAGTGTTCACGTGGGCAATTGAGGATTAACTTCCTCCCGAACTGTGGGACAAAATATCATTTTGAAAGACCAGGGAATGGAATGAAATACAGAAACACACAAGAGAGGGAGATAATAGTAGCAAGACTAGGGATGAGAATTCTTCCAGGCGGCTCTGTGTTCTGGACAGACAGCAGTGGCAGGGGGATGATAATGCCGGATAAAAGGAACTTGCAAGTCTTTATCTTTAGCTCTGACCTCTGTCCTGCTATCCAGAAACCCCAGTCTCCAACTTCTGGGCTTTTACTTAGTTATCTCAAAGGTATCTCAAATTTAATTTGCCCCTGACTCACTGTTGCATTCCTTCTGGATCTGTGTCCTGTTGTCATTATATCACCATCATTCACTCTGTCAATAAATCCAGATCCCCTGGAGTCCTGATGATAAAGGTTTAATATCCTTGGAGTGAACAATTGTCATGATCATTCAATGTCTAGAGCTCCCTTTACATTTGGGGAGAATCCACCAGAATTATTAGCACGTATTCCCCTCCCCTCTCCCTGTACATTCAGGCTTCGCATCCAGAATTTTGAGCCAAATAGGTTTAACAGAATTGGAACAGAGCACAGACTCAGGGTAGCAGGTTTAGAGGGAGTTGTGCCGAGTAGCAGCAGCCATGCTGCTGCATCTGGGGCTCATTTTTCCTCTAAGATAGTGGAAATCCTCCCTGCTTGTAACTGTCCAGAGGTTCCTTTGCTGCACATTTTCTAAATCTGATTCTCAAGCCTCAAGTTGATTATCCAGACCAGTCAGATAAAATCCTTCCAATAAAATCCTTTCTACATACATAGCCAGAGTCAGTTTTTCTTAATTGCAGTTAAAATTTCTTGAATTATGTATGCCCTATTTCCTTTTTATTTTATCTTTTAGATTTCTTGCCTCCAGATCTAATTTATCTCCCCTAGTTTAAGCCCTTATCATCTGGACAAGGGTCATTGCTTCTCCCTTACATCAGTCTTTCCTCACTCCAAACCAGCCTCTTTCCAAAGATCTTATCAGAGCATTATTCCCCTGTTGAAGAACAAAAGCGACCAGATCTTCATGGCTCCTTTTGCTTACAGAATAATATTTGAACATCTACATACCATTCAAGGTCTTTTAATCTACTCTCTAATGTCTAGCACTCAGCTCCTTGGCAACAGCAGCCAATTCAAAATTATCTTTGTAGCCCAAGGACCTAGCACATTTCCTGGCAAAGAGTAAGACGCAATAAATGTTTGAAATAGATTGAATTAATGACTTATTTTTTACTCAGAAACTTTGTGTACTAGATACAACTATTTGCCACTAGTCACAAATATTTGCCACTAGGCACAATTATTATTTCCCAAATTCTACAGAAACAGTCATGTCTTTTTATACTTATGAAAAAGTATGTATAATGTGTGTTATGAAAGGTTTTTTCCTCACAGTACTCTGTTTGCATTGCTGGTATCACTTACCACAATGTATTATAGTCAATTAGATTCTGCCTGCCTTACGCAGTAATACGTCAGGCCTCCCAGGGCAAGAGCCATGTCTTATTCATCTTTGGACCCTTAATGTTTAAGCATGGAATAGATGCTTCATAGATTCTTGCTGAACTTGCCTACCAGGGAAGTGTGTGGTTAGGAGGGAGTGGATGAGTTCTGCTTGACGAAAATTCCACTTCCCAAACTCCTACAAGAAAGCTTTCAACAGTTCAATGTTAAATGCGATCTTTGCTGTAGGTTTTTGGTCCATGGCCTTTGCCAGATAAGGCCTCCACCTTTTGTTCCCTGTCGCTTGAGAATGATGACCCTGAGGGTGTAATATTTGAATATGAGAAACCTTGACCTCAACGTTTCCTCCCATCCCAGACAGCAGAGTTGCTGGCCTGTGGTACTCACACTGTAAACTGCACAGACAAAATTAAAATAAAATCTCCAAACTATTTCTGATAACGAAGAGAGTTCTGAAAGCCTATGAACATCTCTATAATTATCTCCAGTGAAACCTTCTTATTAAATTTTAAACTCTTTTCATTTTGGCTTCTGTCACATGAAGAGGGTGGATGGGAATGAAGCCTGGGAAAATTATGAAGTTGTTAATCCTGTTTATGTTCATTCAGCACAGAGTTTGGGCTTAAGAGGTGTAGTGTGTGTAGGAAGGTAATTGAAACATCTTTATGAATGAAACCCACCAGTAATTAACAGATGCTATGGCTTGTTTTCCTTTGGCTGGGAAAGGGAGAGGGGTCAACCACAAGCAATGCATTTTATATCTTGTCTCACGTGGACAACTGTGAAATGTTTAGTATGTTTATCCATTTTTTTGCATAAGCAAAACAAGGAATTTTATTTAATTCTTTTCTATATAATGAGCCTAAGATATACTGAGCAATGTAAACGTTTCCAACATTATGGATTGGTTTCCAGTGGTTATCAACTTATCTTGGAGATCCTCATTTAAGAGTCTTTCTCCCAGGTCCTGCAGCTCCCTTTTTTTAGGGGTGTCTCAGTCAGAAGAGCTATGCCATGAAGGCCCAAGAGGCGTGGACAAATAGCAGCCTGGGCATGCCAAGTGGTGATATCTGCTCATCCATCATTCCATTTAGACAAATGAAAGATTACAGTCCCATGAGAAAAGGCAGCTACAGCCACACAATGCTTTGTGCACAAAGTAAATTACTAGTTTCCTGTGATCTTTCTGACAAGTAAATTACTGCAGAAAATAGCATAGATGGGAACACAATGACAAAAAAAAAAAAAAAAATGCAGACTTAGTACTTCAAAAGAGCTATTAGACCTCCAATACAACCATTTCTAAAGAACTCCAGAACCTCACCGCCACCCTAACAGGAGGGGACTTTTTTTCCCCTCATCTTCCTATAGCATATCTTGAAGAAAAATAATACATGACTGGCAGAGTTGGAAGTGGATTTCTCAGTGATCAAATACCCTTTTTTTGTGACCAAGAAGATGTTTAAGAAGACAAGAGAGGACCTTGCTGCAGGAACTGCTGTGCCCACAGTCAGATCATCCAAGCTTGGCACCAAGGACCACAGGGATAGAATATGTTCTGCACAAGAAAAGATAGCCTCTGAGAAAGTAAAGATTATTCATACATACATACATCTTAACAGTTTCTGACTCGACCTATTATTTTTGTTCAACAATAAAACGTAAATTCTGGGACTTCCCTGGAAGTCCAGTGGTCAAGACTCCGTGCTCCCAATGCAGGGGGCACGGGTTTGATCCCTGGTCAGGGAACTAAGATCCTGCATGCCATGCCACCCAGCCAGCCAAAAATAATAATAATAATAATTTTTAATTTTGTTTTTTATGTGAAATAAGAGAAGCCTAAAGCCTATTCAAAACCTAAACTCTAAAACACCCTCTAAAAGTTCTATGAACCTCCAGGGCATAACAATAAAAGGTTTATTAGCTAAGTCAAATGGAGCAGACTAGGGGAAGGTATTGAAATAATAGAAGTAATAAACAAATCACAAATATTGTAAATTTCTGAGTTTCAATTTCATCAGGGAAATATCTTGAAGTTGACAGACTTCATAAAATTTTAAAGTCAAATAAGGTTTTTAGCAAGACTCAGTGACATAAAATGACCTACCCAACACCTAAAATATCGCGCAGTGGTGCTGACACCAGAATCCCGACATGGCACTCTGCTGAGTTTCCCCCTACTAAAGTAGGGATTTCTTCCAGAAATCTTAGGGCAGGGTGCTAGAGCCAATAAAGCACTTAACAGGAAAGACTCTCCTAACCCAGCTCAACTGATGTCTTCTTGTGTGACCTTGGGCAAGGGGCATAAACTCTTTCAAGCCCATTATCATAATTTTATTTTTTAAAAAATAAAAATCACTCTTGCTTAAACACTCAAAACTTCAGAAAGTAGAACTCATCCAAATTGGCTAGTAAGGCATATAGTAAGTGGATTAAGAGACACATGGACATAAAAAATACTAAAATCTTTTCCAAAGCTGGTGGCCTCTGAGGTCCTAAGTGATTGACAGCAATTCCTTCTTGTTCACACTGTACTGCCTCAGTTTCCATTTTCTTATCACAGTTGGTTTTTTCTGGCATTGAGTCCCCTTTCATGGTCTTGACAAAACTGACCTAAGAGCACAAAATCATTGATAGCTGTTTAGACACCAAACACATCACTTCTTCCATTACATTTAAATAGTACCATTGAAATTCAATTCAACAAACATCTTTGTGCCCTTGTTGGATAAATAAGACTTTGTCCTTGCCTTTGGAGACTTAAGGCTTTGTGCAGAAGATAGATACATTATCAGAAAATGACCTCTGTGACTATAGTACAGCTTTAGGTCCTCTGTCTCTTTGTCAATTTTATCCCAAATAATCCTGCACTTCAAGGTATTTGGTAGGAACACACGTACACAGTAAGGGAAGAAGTTCTCTTCATTTGAAAGAGCAAGCAGAATGGCCAGTCTTGAAAAGGTTCAATTCTTTGGGCCCTTTTCTGTAAGCTGTTTATTTGAGGAGCAGAGGAATTTAGTGCTTACCCAGTTACAGTAGACTGCTCCTATCTGAGTTGGTTGAGTAGATATCAATGCGTGATTCTAAGGTGGGGCCTATGAATGTGTATTTCTAACAAATTCCCAAATGATACTGGTGCAGGACCACATTTGAGAGCCCCTGGTCTAAGCAATCAGTATTCAAACTGAGACATGTATACATTTAGGGATACAGAAAAACTTTTCCTGGGGTACTCAGGAGTCGATCATTTTAATGGGATCAAAGTTTCAGATCCTCAATTTCTATATTACTCTTTCCTAATAATAAAGTAATTCATCTGAGAATTCATCAGTGGTGCTACTTTTCTGCACCCCCTTTTGTGATTGTCCTTTTCCCACTTTGCGAAAGAAAACCACAACCCTCCTCATCAGGAAAAAATTCAAAGAATTGAGTGAGATTACTATTAAAAAATTCCTTCCATTTTTAATCTACTTATTTATGTGAATAAGGTTTCTTACCGCTTATGTTTATTTAAACAAAATAGGAATAGTATTAAGGCTGAACTCTGTCTTATTCTAGCTTAGGTAATTTTTATTCATGGATCCATGAACCCATTAAAAAATAAGACTCACTCCTTCTTATTAAGGGATATCGTTCAAGAAAAATTTTCTCCTTGTGATTATTAATCCGGTCAATATTTTAATGTATGTATTTACAACAAATGTGTATGAAAAATAATTGTAATAATAACTAAATCTAGAAAAAAAATTTAAACTATGGGCTACGGTTACAAAAATAAAAATAATATTTAAATATATAAATATTATTGCAGCATGAAAGTATGATAAGATTATGAATAAAAAACTTTCAAACATAGGATATTAGGATAGGATACTGTGAAAAAATAAAATGGAAATATTTGGTCAAGGAAAAATAAAATAATGTATAATTTCATACTGTTAAAACAGAAGTCACTGTACAGTTTTAAAACAGATGAGAGTGGATATCAACTCGATAAGGTATTTTGACTATTTGGATACTTTTAAAAGGGTAATTAATATTTTTCTTTTAAAATATCCTTGTTTACAGTATGACACAAATTATATTTTTTGCCACTGCTTAAATCTGAGATAAAAAATTTTGTTTCTACCTAAAATATGTGATGGTTTCCATGTTTTGGGTTTTTTTTTCCACTCTTCTTTTTAGGAGGTACTTCAATGAAAATTTGAAGACCACTGTGTTTGATTGTGCTTGCAGCCAGGATAAATTGGTGTCTCTGAATCAATGACTACTGATTTTATTAATTTCCTGCAAGTTACTCAAATAACTTTCTAAACTTTTGATAGCTGACTCCAGGGTGAGGACATCCTTAAGACCCTTGGGGGTTGTGAGGAGTTCACCTGTGTGGTGCAGTGAGGCTTCCTGTCCTAACTTTGATTGACATCTCAGAGTTATCCTTTCAAAAGTTTCCATATACCCCCTCTCCGTAGGCATATGAGAATGGGAGTAAAAGGCACATTCCACAAAACATTAAAACATTTAAAAGATCAGAACTGATGCTGACTATGAGAGAAGAGAGAGGAGAGAGAAGGGGAAAAAGAGACAAATGCATCATCCTTCCAAAAGTTAACAAGTTTCCAACAAAAATTCTACGAACTAAGCAAGACAGGAATATAAAGACAATAGATTGATTGTCTTCAGTATTTAAGATGATGATTTAGGCAGTGATGCTCCTCCTTGTAGGAGGGCTGGGCTTTGAAGTTTGGGTGACCACGGCTACATGCAGCATCACTGTAAGTTTATTAGAACAGCGAGCAAGCCGGGTTATGTGGCATCTTAGGTGCATATTCTTTCTATTACTTCTACCCTCCTGTAGTTCCCAATTTCTGATTGCTCTGTGCCAGGTCAGTCAGCTACCATCATATTCAATTTCCTCAAGATTGGTTAAAACTTGTCCCTAAGGTCCCACTGGTTAAAAAGTCTCTTGACTTCCAAGTTGTGCTTGAAAGTGTCCCCAGGGCATTTCTCTGTCTTTCATTGCTTATCATTAACACCAGTCACCTCACCACACAGAAGTTTACCTGGGGCTGCAAAGCCAGGGTCAAATGTATGGGCAGCTTTTCCTGGTATAATGAATTTCTAATGTAGAACATCTTCTATGCATGAAAATTGCACATGGCCGACAGTTTAAAAAAAATATCTTTCCACGTACAAAGTCAATTTCAAGATAGGATTTAGCGTTCTTCCACTACCTAACAAAATTAAAATCTTTACGTTTAAAAAAATCACTACTACATATTATGAAAATGAATTTTAATTGATAAATATGATGATGTAGAAAGTACAAAACATTCTGTTCAAGAAAACCATTAAGAAAATAAAAGATACACAGAGGGATGCTAATCATTTTGTTTTCATCTAAGACTGAAATGAAGCCAAATAAAGAGGGGTGGGGAAAAAAAAAGAAAATAGAAATTAAATGATAATCTTCTATGACTACCTCACAAATATCAGGGCGAAAAATGGGTTAATTTCTTATCATTGAGTTTTGAGTGGTTTTTTTTAATGTATTCTAAATATAAGTCATTACCAGACATATGATCTGTAAATATTTTCTCCTCCTCTTTGGTTTGTCTTTTCATTCTCTTAGTAGTGTCTTTAAAGAGCACAAGTTTTAAATTTTACAAATTCCAGTTTATCAATTTGTTCTTCTATGGATGATACTTCTAGCAACATAGCTAAGAAATTTTTGCCTAATCAAAACATAAAGATTTTCTATTATGTTTTCTTCTAGAAGTTTTCCAGTCTTTTACTTTATACTTAGGTTTAGGATCCATTTTGAGTTAAATTTTGTATATTGTGTAATGTATATATTGAAGCTATTGTTTTTTGCATACAAATATCTAATTGGCCCAGCACCACTTATTGAAAAGATATTCTTCCTCCATTGAATTACCTTGCTTTTCCATTTTTGTCAAAAATGATTTGCCCATTTATGTGTGGGAATTTCTATTTTGCTCCATCAACCTATGTGTCTACTATTTTACACCAATTCTACACTGTCTTAATTACTGTAGCATTAAGTCTTGAAATCAAGTACTGTTAGTCCTTCAAATTTATCGCTCCTTTTCAAAGTTGTTTTGACTATTCTAGGGCCTTTGAATTGCCCTAGGAATATTAGAATCAGTTTGTCAATTTTACAAAACGCCTGCTGGGATTTTGATTGGGATTACATTGTTCTTTTTAATGATTCTTTTTTCTTTAATTTTTAATTTATTTTATTTTTGGCTGCATTGAGTCTTCGTTGCTGCGCTCGGGCTTTCTCTAGCTGCGGCAAGCAGGGGCCACTCTTCAATACGGTGCACGGGCTTCTCATGTTGCAGAGCACAGGTTCTAGGCATGCAGGCTTCAGTAGTTGTGGCACGTGGGCTTCAGTAGTTGTAGCTCACAGGCTCTAGACCGCACACTCAGTAGTTGTGGCACACGGGCTTAGTTGCCCTGCTGCATGTGGGATCTTCCTGGACCAGGGCTCAAACCCATGTCCCCTGCATTGGCAGGTGGATTATTAACCATTGTGCCACCAGGGAAGCCCCTGATTGGGATTACATTGAATCTATAAATCATTTCCAGAAAAAGTGTTATCTTAAAAATATTGAGTATTCTGTCCTTTGAACAAAGTATATCACTAAATTTATTTATGTCTTTTAAATTTCTCTTAGCAATTATTTATAATTTTCAGCATGTTGGTCTTGTTCTTTTTTCAGATTTATCCCAATATATTTCATACTTTTTATGTTCTTTTATTTATTTTTTTAAAATTTCTAAAATTTTTTTATGCTCTTTAAATTTCAATTTCCTATTGCTTGTTGCTAGTATATAGAATTATACTTGATTTATGTATTCAGTTTATCCTACATCCTTGATAAACTCCCTTATTAATTCTACTAGCTTTTAAAAATTCCATCTGATGTTCTATACTGCCAATCATATAAACCACGAATAAAACATTGTAGTTCTTTGTTTCCAATATGGATGCCTTTTATTTCTTCTTGGTTTATTGCAATGGTTAGAATGCCCAGTACAATTTTGAATAAAAGTGGTGAGACCACAAATCTTTGACTTCTTCCTAATTGTAGGGAGAAAGTATCAAAGTTTCACCATGAAGTATTATGGTAGGGGTTTTGAAGGTACACTTTATCATGTAGAGCAAGTTCTCTTCTGCCCCTAGAAGACTGACAGCATCTTTATTATGAAAGGATGTTAAATTTTGTCAGCCACTTTTTCTGCATCTATGGAGGTGGTCATATGATTTTTCTTAGTTTGTTCATATGGTGAATTACATTGATTGATTTTTCAAATGTTAAACTAACCTTGCATTCCTGGATGAACCCCACTTGGTTGCGATTTATCATTCTTTTTATTTAGTGTTGGATTCAATTTCAAAATAGGCAAAAGATTTGAAAAAACATTTCACCAAAGAAAATATACAGATGGTAAACAAGTACCTGAAAAGCATGTTCAATATTATTAATCATTAGGCAAATGCAAATTAAAATTGCAGTAAGAGGGCTTCCCTGGTGGCGCAGTGGTTAAGAATCCACCTGCCAATGCAGGGGACATGGGTTTGAGCCCTGATCCGGGAAGATCCCACATGCCGCAGAGCAACTAAGCCTGTGAGCCACAACTACTGAGCCTGCGTGCCACAACTACTAAAGCCCACATGCCTAGAGCCCGTTCTCTGCAACAAGAGAAGCCACCGCAATGAGAAGCCCGTGCACTGCAACAAAGAGTAGTCCCCGCTTGCCACAATAAGAGAAAGCCCGCGCACAGCAACAAAGACCCAACACAGCCAAAAATAAATAAATAAATAAAATTTAAAAAACTAAAATAAAATAAAATTACAGTAAGATGCCATGCCACACTTATTGGAATGCAGTGTTAGGGAGAATGTAAAGCAACTGGAAATCTTCAATCTAGCTAGTGGAAATATAAAGTGGTGCAACCTCTTTGTAAAACAAAGATACTTTCTCGAAAAGTTAAACATACGCATTATCATGTGATCAAGCCATTCCACTCCTAGGTATTTACCCAAGAGGAATGAAGGCATATGTCCATACAAAACTGTTTACAGCAATATTTGTAAAAGCTGTATTTGTAATAGCTCAAAATTGGAAACAATCCAAATTTCCACCAACAGGTGAATGGTCAAATTGTTTTTTATCCATACAGTGCAATACTAATGCAGCAATAAAAAGAAACTATTGATATATGACAGAACATAGATAAATATCTAAATAATCATGATGAATGAAAGAAGCCAGGTTAAGAAAAAAAAGAGTACATATTATATAGTACCTTTTTTTTTTTAATAAAAATAACCAATAGTGACAGAAATGAAATCAGTAGTTGCCTTGGGACAAGACAGGGTCAGAGTGGGATAGAAGGAGAGGAGCTTTACAAAGAGACACAAGGAAACTTTTAGGGCTAATGACTATAATATGTTCATTATCTTGATTATAGTGATGCTTTTATAGGTCAAGAGTATACTTTCAATATGTGTAGTTTATTTATGTCCATCATGTCTCAGTATAACTGTTAGAAGTCAAAAAAGGGCTAATATTCTTATCTATAAAGAGCTCTTGTAATCCACAAAGAAAATATAAACACAATTTAAAAAATTCAACCTTATTCGCAATCAAAAAAGTTTAAATTAAAGCAAGAATGGCTGAACCATATGTGTATGTTTAACTTTTCTAGAAACTACCAACCAGTTTTCCAAAAAGCAGTATTAGAAAAATAATGGTACCTGTGTTGGAAAAGATGCTTGCTGTAAAAGCACACTCACAGTTTGCTACTTTAGTGAAAACTGATACAACCTTTCTAAAGTGTAGTTTGGCAGTATATATATATATCAAGAAGGCCACAAGCAATCATATTCTTTTTCCCCAGTATTTCCCCTCCTTGGAATTTATCCGAAGAAAACAATCAGAGAAAAATAAAAAGATTAATGTATCGAAGCCCCAAAATACTGCAACTTATAAACAGAATTTCAGGAATACATTAATGTCCAAAAAACAAAGGGTTGCTTAAAGAATTTAAGATATGTTCAAATAACGAAATGTTGTGTAGCTCAGTAATGATCAGGTTCTCAAACAATATTTAAAAATATAAAATACATGCATTGCAATATTTAGGATTTAGACATTTATACTATTGTTTTGTATTCATAGGTAAACTCATAGACACATGCACATCTGAATTCTTTTATGATTAGAAGTAAATCTAGGGACTTCCCAGGTGGTCCAGGGGCTAAGACTCCACGCTCCCAATGCAGGTTTGATCCCCGGTCAGGGAACTAGATCCCGCATGCCACAACTAAGACCTGGTACAGCCAAATAAATACATATTTTTTTTAAAAAAGAAGTAAATCTAGTGATAAAGCATGACACAACTTTCTTTTGTTCCCCTTTATATACTTTTCTGTTTCCAACCCTTTTTTATCATGAAATACATAATTTTATAAACATATAAATCAAAGTCATGATAAATAATACATAATTTTTGTTTCCTTCTATCATCCATATCTGATGTAGGACACAGGTGTCAGGTTTGTGTGTGGAATGGGGAGATGGTACACAGGAAGACTACACAAGGAATGATTTGAGATAGTTCTTTTTCTCAGAGGACTAAAATAATCTCAGTAAAAAAACCATGTACAATTATATACAATGCCTCTCCTTCCACCAGCTCAGCCTTTTCCATTCTCCCCATTTTTTCAAAAAGAATTTTTTTAAGTTTTTATTTATTGATTTATTTGGCCATACAGCACGGCATGCAGGATCTTACTTCCCTGACCAGGGATCTACCCATGCCCCCTATAGTGGAAGCACGGAGTCTTAACCACAGGACTGCCAGGGAAGTCTCCCCATCCCCTTTTAATATTGTTTTCTTATGTATCATTTCAAAACATGTAAAATCTATGTTTTTTGATTTTTGTTTTTTTTCCATAAGGGAGCTGGAGTGACACTTCTTGCTTCCAGGAAAGCTACTTTAAACCAGCCATGAAGAAAATGGAGAAGGAAATATAGATAGAAAAATAGAAGTGATGGAAATATTTTAAGGTCAGAGCCAAAAGTTTCACTTTGTCCAGAAGGGAAGGGAGGGACCTGAAAAGAGGAGAAAATCAGTGATTGATAGCACCACTTGCGGAAGAAGTTTTTATCAAAGGGGGCAATGGTATCGCCCATATCCTAAGGTCTTCTCCCTGCTCTGAAAACGACTAGTCCCAAGTCCCGTTCTGGCCTACTCAGATCAGTGACACTGGCTCTGTAACTGACAAACAAGTTTCCCTGAGGAACAACTGGAGGTGTCTTGACAGATCTGAATTATGTCACTGGTTAAGGTTTAGTGACCTTTACCATAAACCATATTTTATAGGTAAATTAATCAGAGCTTTCTGTAATTATAATTCCATATTCTCTAATTTATAGTTTTTTTCTTTACAAAGTAGTGCAACATTCTTCCTTCTCCCCCTTTATATGATCTGATTTATGTTAGAGAAATTATTATAGTTCTGATATAAATGTTAAATCTCATATTTGTGGAGGCCTCTCTACCACATTCCCTTTGCCAGTGAATGGCCTTAGAGCATTTTTATTATAAACAAATTGTATCCTACATATTTGCTGGCGCTAAGCAATCTGCCACATTCTTACATGTCAAGACTTAGCCGTGAATTTACAAGAATGGACACAAACAACCTCAAGTCTTTAGATCTTTGATTATTTTGTTTGACCATTTGAGCTCCTTCCTTCTATGGTCCTTCAGCTGCTCCTGTCACAGGATCCAGCTCTGATGTTAAACACCTGGCATTTCAAGGTTTCAAATGTTCAGACAGGTAATTATATCATGATTACACATCTCTACCATTTACTTTCAGCTTCTAAAAACACATTAAACCAACAGTGTTTCCTGTCAAAAAAAATTATGTGAATACAAATTTCAGTTGTTTACATTTCAAAGCAACTCTGTAATAATAAACAAATTCTAAGTGGCTTAGAAAATAATTGGATATACATATTTTTGAAAAATATTTTTTAACAATTATTATTCAACTTCATACTGAGTATCCAGTGACATGCACCATAACAGATTTGCATCCAGGTATATCACTGTGAAATTTCTGACCACTGTAAAAGTAAAGACCATACACACTTCCAGAGAGAAAAGAAATGTTCACATAGGAATTAGATCAGGTATTAGGATGGCTTTGGACTTCTCAACAATAACTGTAGAAGCTTGAAAACTGTGGAACAGCCCTTTCAAAATTCTGACTGAAAATGATTTACAAATAGAATTCTTTACAAAGCCAGACTATCAGTCAAGGCTGAAGGTAGAACAAAGATATTTTCAGAGCTTCCGGATCTTAAGAAATTTACCTTCTTTGCATGATTCCCTAGGAAGCTTTCTGAGAGTTTTTTCCCCGCTAACCCAAGGAAGACATAGCGTGGGTGCTAACCCAGGAGAGAAGCAAGGGGATCTCAGTGATGATGGTGCAGGGAATTCCCACAGGACCACAGCGCAGTAGGAGATGCCAGTCCAGGGATAATCAGGAGAAATGTATTCAATAAGAGAAAATTGACGGAACACCTGATAATATCTGAAAATACTGAGAGGGGACTTAAATAATTGGAGGAGATTTTGGGGTTTCACTACTGATGAGTTTACAGAAAACTAAGAAAGGGCAGGACAGTTATTAACTCCAGGGAAAATTTTTTTTTAAAGGAAAGTTAATCAGGGTATACTACTTAGATCATAATCATTACTGAGTAGTACTCTAACCAAATTAAGATTTAAACATATTAGAGGCTGTCCTCAAGAAGTTGGCATGAGTGGCAGACTGGAATGATGCTAGAAAGATAAATTCTTTTTTTTTAAACTGAGCCACATTTTTTAAAATAATTTTATATTTATTTATTTGGCTGCATCAGGTCTTAGATGCGGCACGCAGGATCTTCGTTGCAGTGCACAGGCTCTTCATTGTGGCACCCGGGCTTCTCTAGTTGTGGCACATGGGCTTCTCTCGAATTGCGGTGCGTGGGCTCTAAAGTGCTTGGCCTCAATAGTTGCGGCGTGCGGGCTTAGTTGCCCCACAGCATGTAGGATCTTAGTTCCCCAACCAGGGATGGAATCCGCGTCCCTTGCATTGGAAGGCAGATTCTTAACCACTAGACCACCAGGGAAGTCCCAAGAAAGATAAATTCTTATCTTAAAGTAGGAAATCAATAGATAAGGGCAAAGAGTGGAAAAGTCAAGAGAGGGATAATCACGCATTGAGAGATGTAGACGTAATAGAAAAACGAAGGGCAAACACAGTTGAAAGTGGTTGCCTTTGGGTATTTGAGCAGGACATCATTAGTTTGCAACAAACTCCGTAGAAATAGTAAGCTTTTTTAAACCACGTGTGTCAACAATTTTTATAGAACTATTTATGAAAATTTGAACGAAAGGTGGTGATGAACATTAAAGAAAAAAAGCTGATGCCTAGTTCTTTTTTCTTCTCATTACTTCTATTTAGTATATTAATTGTCTTGAGCACCTTCTTTGTCCTTTTGGTACACAGAGATGATACTAGATACAATCCTTGCCCTCAGGTTTTTACAGTCCAGTAGAAGTGATATAGTATATAGTATTATAAAAAGTAGAAAATCACAAGCATCAAGAGAGATGGACAGGGCTTCCCTGGCGGCACAGTGGTTAAGAATCCACCTGCCAGTGCAGGGGACACGGGTTCGAGCCCTGGTCCGGGAGGATCCCTCATGCCGCGGAGCAACCAAGCCTGTGCACCACAACTACTGAGCCTGCGCTCTGGAACCCATGAGCCACAGCTGCTGAGCCCACGAGCCACAACTACTGAAGCCCACACGCCTAGTGCCTGTGCTCCGCGACAAGAGAAGCCACCGCAGTGAGAAGCCCCTGCACCTCAACGAAGAGTAGTCCCGGCTCGCAGCAACTGGAGATAGCCCACGCGCAGCAAAGAAGACCCAACGCAGCCAAAAATAAAATAAAATATATTAAAAAAAGAGAGAGAGATGGACAAAATGCCATGAAATGTAGAGGGAAAATATCACTTGCAGCTGAAGGAGCCTCAACGGAGGAGGAGGCATCTTCATGGTCCTCTGCATGGGCAGGCTATCAAGAGATGTACGGCAGGGGCGGGCCGGGCCAGGGTTAGGGAGGGGTAGGTGAGGAGGGGTAGAAAAAGCTCACGGTGTTTGCAGGAGGCCTCATGGGGTGGAGTTTGTTGTAGCCCAGAGCATGTGTAAGAGGAATTAAGCTGGGAAGGCAGGCTGCAAATATATTGTGGAGGCTGGTTGTGCCAGCTTAGTGGTTTCTGGGGATTCAAATGCTTTTCCCATGTACTTTGACCCTTTGTTTTCAGAAATGTAAATCTGCAGAAAGAGATGGGGAAGTCTAGCTATTGCATTATTCATAAAGCATGCTGTCTCTTAAAGTTCCTTCACCTACTGAAGCTTCTTATATCCCACAAGAGACTTTACCAGTCTCTCTAATTAAACTTTCATTTCCCAAAGGATTTTTTTCATGTTATGGACACCTTTATACAAGAAAAACTGAGCTGTATTCCTCCCTCAACTCGACCTAAGCCTTTTTCTTCCCCCAAAAGTTAGAGAATGGAATGAAAGTAAATATTCTGAGCTTCCTGAATTCTTCCACATTTTAAGTGATTTTTTGAAACAATTTTGATTTTGTACTGGATTGGCAGCATCAATTTATTAATATCAGGTGTACCAAAAAAATGTTTTCATATGATAGGGCAGGCTTGTGTTGAGGCCCTTTTGTCTTGCCTTTCTCACATCCTCCTTTTCTGTTGAGTTCTGGAAGGACAAACTGACTCTATGATCCTATGGGATCACCTCACTGCATCCCCCATCTATAGGAATATGTCAGAAGCTAAATATCCCTTTCAGGGTAGCCGAGTTAAGTTCCCTTACAAACAGTTGCCCCTATAAAACCATAAGAGAAGCTAAGAGAAGAGCCATTAGGGAAAATTTATCTGAATCTCCCATGTCTCAGCCTTTGCTCTGGTTTCCATCCAATTAGGTCTCTTTAGCTCCCAACTTGGCTTTCTCCCAACTCTAAGCTTTGGATTTTTAACCCTCTATAGACATGTCTGAGAATTCTATTGTGTGTGGATCCCTTTCACTGACCCCTCTGGAAACTGCTCACAAAGCATACTTCCAGATTATGGATTTAATATGACTTCTGATATTACAATCTATACAATGACCCAGCACATCCCAGATTCCCTTTGTAGCTGAGTATGGGGCTTGATAGAAGTAAAACAACAAAGGCTGGTTTAAGAATTAAGTCCATTTAGCCAGTGTACTTGTTGAACAATGCCCCTGCTTTGGGGCCTGGTCTTTTATTTCCATCTCCTTCTTAGTTGTTTCTATGGAGCACAGCTAAATATCTAGGGGCTGGCAAGCCCAAGGCTCCTACCTGCTGCTTCTGGACCAGAGTTTGTGGCATTTAACCACTAATCTAATGCTGGAACTTCTAACCCGGCACCAGGGCCTTAGTAGAATGAAGCCTAGGGAGCAAAATTTATCCAATTACCTGATCCTTAGCTAGTTAGAGGAACCATGATGACAGTTGAAAATGTAAGTAACAGCTCCATCTATTTAATATCTAGATCCCAAATAAATACCAGAGAAATTATGAAACCAAGAAAAAAAAAAAACTAAGCAGAGGATAAGGAGAAAGAAGCAACCAACAATGTCAGTTACTGGTTTAGGGATTTATTTACATTTTGTCATTTAACTTGGACAAAACTCTTTAAAGAGAAAGGTGTGTGAGGTGGGAGAGTACTAACACTTTTTGAACACTATATTAGTCAGCTTTTGCTGTGGTAATAAACAAGATCAAGATCTCAGTTGTTTTTAACCATGTATTTCTTGCTCTTGAGTCTGGAGGTTGGCCCTGACTCTGTTGGGCTCTGCTGGACCAGCTAGGTTTGGATGGACTTCACATGCCTTCTTCTTTGGGGAACACTAACTGAGGTACGTTTATTATGGAGGAGTGAGCAGACTCACATGATACCCTAAAAGTCTCTGCTAGGACCAATCACTTCCACTGACATTCTACTGTTCAAAGAAAGTCCACGGTCAAGCCAAGCCAAAAGTCAATGTGGTAAGGATGCTGTAGTTGGTAGATGCAACCACATAACAAGTGGTTGGTCAGTACTGTGTTTACTGGAGGTGGGATATTGTTGGAGCTAATAATCTAATCTTTCCCAAGCCCTCATCCTGTGTCAACTACTTTGTTATTTTTTATTTTTATTTTATTTTTTGCGGTACACGGGCCTCTCACTGTGGTGGCCTCTCCCGTTGCGGAGCACAGGCTCTGGACGCGCAGGCTCGGCGGCCATGGCTCACGGGCTCAGCCGCTCCGCGGCATGTGGGATCTTCCCGGACTGGGGTGTGAACCCGTGTCCCCTGCATCGGCAGGCGGACTCTCAACCACTGCGCCACCAGGGAAGCCCTACTTTTTTTTTGTTTTTAATTTTACTTTACTACAGTAGGTTTAAGAGACAGGAGGTATAACTGACTTTATAGGTAAGGAATTTGAGACTTTGAAAGGTTAAGGAATTTGCCCAAGGACTGGCAAGTATTGGGTCAGGAATTTAACCCCAATCTGTCTGATTCTCAATCACATTCTTTTCTCAGTACTTTTGTCTAGAGAGACTATATATCTAAGATCTAAAAGAATCTAAGACTACTAGAAAGAACTTGTGCATGAAGCAGAAATTGTGGGAATCATTTATATAGAGAGAGTTAAAATATAAACCTAATTAAGTTTAATAAGTGTACATGTTAGAAAATTTTCTTTGAAACCCTCTTTTATAATGCCACACTTCGGAAGGATGGGGTAGAGTGCAGTAATGATTAGAATCTACAGTCATTATATGAAATTGTAGAGAAGCTTTCTTTCTGTGCCCTTCTGTCTCTCTCTGGTTTATTTCTTACCTCATTAGCGCCTGTTGTCTGATCTAGAAGTGCTTACTTCTAGCTTTGTGTTGCAGCCCCTCCCTTGTGCCAGCCCTCCAAGGAAATGTCCGAATTGTACAATATTCCTCTCTCTGGAACCACGTAAAATCTCCAGACCATTAGCATTTCAATCAGGGGGTATATATTTTGAAAGAGGATTCCTGAAAGAGCAATGTCTGACCCCCAGATAATGTTTCTTTGACCCTCTGACCCTGGGACCTATTGCTAAAGGAAATATCTTTCAATGGTGGAACTTTCTGATAACTCTACAACAGGTCATGCACACTCGAATTAATCTGAATGCATGGAAAATGATTTCATTTTTATGAAGGGAACGAACCTCCCCCAACTTCTCATTCATAGTCTAGTCAAGTGGATTTTATGCTTTGTTGAAAATAGATGTGTGGTTGCCAGCTGGGATGCCTCTCTACCTTTTTTCCCACGAGAAGCTTCTTATTTGGAAAAAAAAAAAAGTTTTTTGGTCTGTTAACTTTGAGGAAAGCCACTCCACACATACTGATTGTGAGGAACAGAAACAAAGAGGATTACTTTTATGAGCTCTTCCAAAATATCTTCTCTAGCTTTCTACCCCACTGAAACAGAGGGTCTTCTCTCTAAAGGAGGCCAGAGAATGAGAGAAAAGAAAATGTGAGAGCAATTCTCGCCTCCATCTTTCTCTGGTTCACCTGAATATGGGTTTTCTAGCCAATAAATTACAAAATTAGGTTCATTGTAATTAAAAATAGAGAGATTAATCCACCATATTCTTATTGTGTGCTTGGTACATTGTTAGTATTCAATGTCTATTTGTTGAATGACTGAATGAATGAATGTGTTGCTGAGTGTTAATCAGGGCTTAGAGTCCACTGAATACATTAAAGGACTTTTCATTTGTGTTTATTCTCTATCTGAACATTCAGAAATACTGGACATATATATGTCTTAACTTTTGTGATTTAAAATGGTATCTGAACCACCATAAATCCTATTGTCTGGATATATCATAACAATTTTCTTCGAAAGTCACTAGTTGTAGGAATCATCATCCCTTTCTTCTACATAAATGTACGTACACTGCCAAAATATTTTTATAACATGATAGAATTCTGAATAAACTATCAAGAGAGGGACTACTCTCTTTGTAAAATGTGGAAATTATATTTAAAAAGAAACACCTACCATTAAGAAACCTTTTATTTATGCAGAATACACTCTTGCATACACGTAACACAGCATTCTGCATTGCAGCAAGTGTTTCTTTCAAGTTCTGCCTTGCAAAGTCTTGGCTGACTGACCTAACTGGTATGGCTTGGTGAGAAAGCAATAGAGGTCAGTCAGAGAGTGGTGTGGTAGAGACACGACAAAGAGTAAGTTAGTGGATCATTGCTAATGTCAGAATTCCAGAGATGCCTGGGATGCCGGGATCATTCCTGCTGGAGACTGAAATAACATAACATAGCGACCCCGGCTCTGGAGAGTCCTGCCTCATTTATTCTGCACTGGAAACCACCGTAAAAATGGTCCTTAGCCTCGCTGGAGCACTGACCTACACTTAAACCGAAAGAAACAAGAGTTTTCCTTACAATCCCCGATGCCAATATGTCTGAAAAAATATGTTGTGGAGGGAAAGGCAGGAGAAACAAAAAGCTTTCATGAGCGTAACTTATCTTTGTCACAAAATCAGTAGGCTTTCCAGAGCCATGGACATTCAATAGCTTGGCATTCATAATAAAGATTGGTTTGGGTGATTTGTCTCTCTCTAATAAGGCAGGCTTTGGACCCCAGCTTCCCTGCCTTTAAAACTGAAAAGGGGTGGGGATTTCTCCATCACAGCCAAGTCCTCTCGCTTGTCTATTGTCAGGACTTTACAATAGTACTGCTTGTCTGGCCAAGCCTTGCTTCACCCAGGAGAACAGACCTCACACTGGGGCGTGGAGTAACAGATGCCCAGCTTTCAGCCTCCTTCAGCCTGCTTGTCAGCCTTTCATGCATCATAGATTCATCTGTTTCAATGAAAAACCCAGAGCAAAGCTGCAAGTATTTGTTTTTTTTCCTGGAGACCACTTTACAGAATGTGTCCAGATATTCACTCTGGAAACTAGGCCGGCTGCAAAAACATGTGAAAAAAATTTGAGTGCTCTGACCTGACCTGGCTCTCATCAGAGGAAGCTTGTGACCAGGCACCCATCAACGTGGTTAGTCAAGGGGCTTAGATGGAGGACAAGGGAGAAAGAAGAGGCTGGCTATAGTCAGTGGAACACCACACCTGAGGTTTTCCAACTCAGTGGCTGGATGACACCCAGCACAGGTTCTTGAACATGGCAGGGGAATCAATAGATGTCAACTGAATTGAGATAGATGTCTAATATATATTGAACTCCTAACATGTGCATCATCTACTGTGCATTAGTCCTGATCTTCATAACACGCCTAAAACTAGATATGTCAATATCCTTGTTTGACAAAGAAAGAACAATGAGATTCAGGGAGGTTAAAAAAGCATGCCCCAAATCACACAGATAGTCAGTGTTACAAGCAGGAATCCAATCAACACCTATCTGACTCAAAGACAAGCCCCTTTTAACTACTCCAGAAGACTTCTCCTAGCTACATTGTCAGGCCAAAAAATGAGCAAGCAAAGCCCATGTTAAATGATATTGCTTGCGAGTTGGGAGGACCAGTGGTCACCTTCTCAAACTTAAACTTACATAACTCTATTGGAGTTTAAAAACCCGGGTTTTAGTCTTGCCTCTGCAATTAAATCATGCCTTTTGCTGTGTGGATACATGAGATGAAGCATATACACCCACTTTCTAAATCCTCCATGCATAGCCTAGAAATGTAGGCTAGCCATAGTAGTGGAGGAAGAGCCCCGTCTGGCAACAGAGAGGATGCTGATTGACAGAACGAAGGAACGACTGAGCAGGACAGTTTGGGTGGCAGCTGTCTTTCCTTTCCAAAGCTGCTCTAATGGCCCCTCCTGGAAACGCAGGAGATGAACACCCATCAATCAGTCAATAAGAACCGATCGTATGCTTACTCTGTGTTCACCCTTGATTAATCTGCAAGCCACCTGCAGTGTGGACCAGTGGATTGGAGGCTGGGGCCACGATTGAGAAATAAGGTGATGGGAGCCTAGCTGAGTGTGACAGCAGAGGGGACATTGAAGTGGTCAGCGTTGTAGAATCACTGCTCCCTCGTCCTCCCTTTCTGGGCAGGAGCCCTTCTCCTCACTTCTCCCAGCTACATTCAAAGAGTGAGTCCGGGGATTCCCTGGTGGCGCAGTGGTTAAGAATCCACCTGCCAATGCAGGGGACACGGGTTCGAGCCCTGGTCCGGGAAGATCCCACATGCCAGGGAGCAGCTAAGTCCGTGTGCCACAACTACTGAGCCTGTGCTCTAGAGCCCACAAGCCACAACTACTGAGCCCACGAGCCACAACTACTGAGCCCACGAGCCACAACTACTGAGCCCACGCACCTAGAGCCCATACTCCTCAACAAGAGAAGCCACCGCAATGAGAAACCTGTGCACCGCAACGAAGAGTAGTCCCCTCACGCTGCAACTAGAGAAAGCTCACACGCAGCAACGACGACCCAACGCAGCCAAAAATAAATAAATTAAATAAATAAATTTATTTTAAAAAGTGAGTCTGCACAGAACCGCTGAGGTGGAAGAGAGGTTGGCCCTCTTTCCCAGGATGAGCAGCTGGCAGATGGGCCAAGCAGAGATTTAAGGGAGGAGAGGAAACCAATGCACTGAATCCTGGAAACAGCTGTTAATTACACGAATATGCTGAGTGAAAGAGCATGGAGCCATCAAATACCAGAGGCAGCCTGCTCCCCAGCACACTTAAAAACTTTCAACGTGGGCATAGAGAAGGAAAAATGAAGATTCATGTTTGTTAAGACCATCAGTGCTTTTATTTATTGTATGCGTTAGGACTGGGTTTACTGGGAGTGACCAAAAATTAATATTAAATTGGCTTAAGTAAGGTAGAAATATGTTTCTGTGATACACGCACGCATGAGCGTGCATGCGAGCACGTGTGTGCACATGTGCGTGTGCATGCGTGCGTGCGCACACACACACACACACACACACACACACACACAGTCTGAAGATGGTGGGCCAGGGCTGATAGGCTAGCTTTAGCAACCCAGACTCCCGCTTTCATGCTGTTTCCCATCTCATCTTTAGCCTGTGACATCTACCTAATGGTCCAAGATAAAAACTCAAACTCTAAGCACCATCTCTGAATTCCAGCCAGCAGCGTGGAGGAAAGAGCAAACATACATAACCACCGTTTCTTTCAGTGAACTTCTGCAAAGTGTAACATGACATGTCTTATATTTCACTGGTCAAAACTGATGGCTTGATCTAGCTGTGAGGAAGCTGGTTGGCCACGTTGCCAGCTACGACTTGTCTGCTCTCTCATTATGGGAGAAAGGGAGGATGGATATTAGGAGCCAATTTGCAGTATCTGTCATACAGGCATAATTAAATATAATGCCAAAGTTTCTTCACCACAACCCCTAGAAGAGGCCAGCAGAAAAGGCCAATGACTCCTTCCCATCCTATCTAGATGTGTGATGTGCAACCTGGAGATAATGGTCAGCAGGTCACGTACAGATGCACTGCCATCCCACCAACTGAACTCACTTTGGAAGGTAATAAAACAAAACTTCCAAGGAAAATAGAAGGAGGAGGAGGGGAAAAAAGAAGAAAGGCCAAAAAGAATGAGTCCAAAGAGAGGAAAATTAGTAAAACTTGGCAATAAATTGGTTTGGGAATTTCAGTACTACAAGTAGTCTGACATGAATTTACAGAGGTCCCTGGAAATCAATCCTTGGTGTCCCTCTAAAACGCGCACTCACACACACCCACACACACACACCCTTTTACTCACATTCTTGCACACCCACAGCTAAAGATCCATTGTCACGCTGATGTTATTGGTGTGTATTTGGGACTTGGTCACAGCTAACTCTTGTTTGCTAAGTACTGTCATTTCATAAACATGATTTACATAAGGACAGCTTTCTTAATACCATTTTACTCCTTCAGGATCACCAACAACTGGGAACATATAAAATATAGATTATCTGTGACTTCCTTTGGGAGTGCAAAACACATATTGGATGTAGAGGAAGAAGTGTTTCCCTCCTCCCTCCCCTGTTGCTGAAGGTAGTGGATAGGGGAAAAAATTATTAGACTCTTGCTTAAAAAAATTTTGGGATTTAGGGGTTTGTGACAGCCCTTTCACATATAATGTGAACTATATAATCAGGCTGCCAGTGCATTTGTTGCTATGTAAAGGAAAAACGTATTTTTTCAGATAAGGCAGCTCTACAAAATGTATAAGTTAGTAATAGATAAATATGTTTCAAAACTCTCATTAAACGGAAATCTCAGAACACTTTGGATTGTATTATAAAGCAGAGCCAGTGAGAAAGCCTGTTAGCAGCTACAGTGTACTAATTGCTACCCTGTATATTTTCTAAAGTAGATTTCCATTTTACAGATAAGGCAACTGAGGCTCAGGGGAGTTAAGTCACTCAGGAGCCAGGGTCAGGATTCAACCTGGATCTAGGTCTTTCCGTCATCCAGCATGATAACACTGACCAGCATGTAAATGAGACCTCATAATTATACTCACCCTGATGGAAATCTTTTTAGTGGGGGATATAATAAAAACGGATGCTTTTTTTTTTTCTTTTAACCAAGATATCTGAGTCAGTGTCTATGAATACATAAGATCACAGATTCCACATGCAAAAGTACCAATTTTGGTGAAATTCCACTTTGGTTTTCTTTACTGTAATTAATTTTTTATTAAAATCATCAGAAAATGTGATATTTTGAAATATGTGAAAATATATACATTTTCTTACTGTGCAGAGCTTACATTTTAAGGTCACGTCTTAAAATATTTTACCAAAATTTTCACACAGTATGTTTCCACCCTTTTTTTTTCCCCTCAAGTTTATTGATATATAACACTGTGTAAGTTTAAGGTGAAATCCTACTTTGGAATGAAAGAAGCAGTAAGGAGGCTCCAGGAGACAAGCTTTAGCATATTAAATCCATGCTGGGCAACCAAGAGGATGGAGGATGCAGAAGGAAGGATGTTAAAAGTTATAATTAAACATGACATTGACACCTTGCTGGTGAAGACAGCACAATGGAAAACATTTCTTTGTTCTACTCTTCACGCAGATTTTTCTCCTGAAAATTGCATATTAAAATTTGTTTAGATTTTTGCCTTTATTCAAAAAATATATGTACGAAAGGAGCATAGGCAGGGAATCTAAGACGCAGCACTTTCATCTCATTCATTTTTTAAAATTAGAATTTGGAAGCAATAGTTTTGTTTTCCTATAAGCATATTCCTGATAACTAATCTTTCTGGTCATTGCAAATCGTGCTTTGGATTATTTTAGTTATTTAATGGATAGATTTATTCCTATTGTGTATGAGCAATACTTATCTCATCTTCACCTTAGACGTTATGCAAATACATAGAGACTTTAGCCTTTAACTGAGAGTCTCGGGGCAGGAGCAGGCTGAAGGAATTAAAACAGGGAGGACCACATCCTTTCTCCTGGTTCTTTACCTCTGCTAACTGAGTGCCTTAGACAGAGCCAGCTAATATACCAACCCCACATGAGATATAGGCTTCCCATATCCTTTCCCATGTGTATTATATCGGAAAGAGTTTGGAAAGCATTTCCCTGGAAGATTCAACCCTTGGTCTGTTTTCTCAAAAAATTAAACCACTAAAATAAATTTAACATTCTAAATGCAAGTTGATGACATTTCTACGTGAACAAGCCCTGTTTTACTTTAGTAACTTTCTTCATCTGTAAAAATACGAACACTTCCACATCTACACCATGGGGCAGTTGTGAGAACTGAAAAGGCAGAATGATTGAAAGAAAGCAACGCATGGCCTGAATCAGTACAAAGCCAAGATCTATTAGCTTTCTTTCTTCTTTCCCCCAAATCCTAATTTGTGCATGTGCTAAATGTTCACTAAAGTTTAAGCACCTTGAGCTCAGGCACCTTTTCAATTTATCTCAGTTTCTGCAGAGCCCAGAAAAGTATCTGACACATTGAATAATTCTTAAATGAATGACTATTCATTTCCTTCTCTGAGGACTTTTATATCCACTTGCACATTCTCATTTCTTCCAAATTTTGAAATTTAGGCAACTGTAGATGATACTTCTAAGTTACAATCTCACTGCAACATTTTTTGACACATCATTCAATATGATTTCCCATCTCACTGAAATAATTCTCCAGTTTCTCTTGAGGGAATTGTGAAAAATTGCATTCATGCTCTAGCTCTAAATTCTTCTACAGAATGTGGTTTTGATAAGTAAACAAAGGCTTCAAAAGTTTCCTTCTATTATGTGTGTTCTTAAAATGTTCAGTCTCAAGTTACTTAAGACTGCTCTAAACCTGAAGTAAGAACTAGTCACTTAGAAAAAAACAGAAGTTATTCAAACAAAACTTAGAAGTACAAATCTGCCAAGGAATTTTTTGTTTTTGCTGTTGTGTTATCTTTTTTGTTTTGTTTGTTTTATATCTTAACTACTGGAAAAGTCGTTTCCCAGTTATCTAAGAAAGCAAAGTTATCTAACAAAATGATTAGAGTTTTCTAGCTTTTGAGTATAATGTAGGTGTTTTCTTGCTCTCTCTTTTTTTTTCTTTTCTATCCTCCCCTCTTTCCCTATTCATATTGGTAAACTGCTTTCTAGCCATTTTGAGGGAACACCTTTTTTTTTTTTGGCAAAACATAGTTCAAAACTTTTGTTCAAAAGCAAAGAAAAGTTGTGGTTTATACCTGCCTTTATTCTGGGAAAAGTAAAATCAAACTAAACATTCTTTGCCTTCAGCCTTCAGTCTTGTCTTTGAAATGGTTATACAGTAGCTGATCTCTGGTAGGACAGCTTTTGCCCTGAAGAGAACTTCTATTTATAATGTTTACATATGATCCCAAAAAAGGAGGGAAAGGAAGAAGAAAATTATATGCACGGAACTTTATTTAGTCTCCAGAATCATAACCCAAAAGTGAGCTGGTCGATCAGAAGAATGGGGGTGGGCAGGGTGGAGAGTTTCCCGCTCTCAGTATAGAGATCTCCTGTTTCCGTCCTTGAGAGGTCACTCTCAATCCACTCACAACCCCTCTTGACAGGGAGGGAACGGCAACCATGACTGCCGTGCAGTTCGGGAAGTGTCCCAGTGTGGCTAACTCACTCCATCTTCATCAGAGGAGACAGTGCTTGTGGTTGAACGCAGACACTTTGAGAGGTTTGTTCAAAAGCTGAAGCAAATCAAAAGAGAACAAACAGGTGGCATCAGGGAATTCTCAGCTCATGAAACCTGATCAGGTCCACCTTCAGCCTTTGTTCTAATAGCCTCCTGCCCACTCACCTTCCTGCCTCTGCCTCTGTGCACCCTTTTCCACACCACCTTTGAAAACACAAGTCTGATGGTGTCTCTCTCTGTTAAGTCCCAACGACAAAGTCCCAAACTCTTTCACAACATAAGATATCCCTCATAAGCCACACCCCCCACCGTGTATTGACTGTTATCTCCCCCTATTACCACCCATTCTTACTCCAGCAATATCAGACTCCTTATAATTCTAATTTTGATGCCCATTGTGCCTCTACCTGGAAAACCACTTGTCCTTCTGTGTTCCCAGGAGTCAATCACTTCCTTCTTTGGGTTGTTTTCCCATTCTGTGCCTATTTTTATTATTGTATCTATCACAGTATATCAATGGGCAAGTCTCTTCTCTACTTTAGATTGCCTCACACGGCCATGCAATGTTTTCCCCTCACGACTCCAGAAAACACTGCTCATGTTGTAGAATACATGAATGGCTCACGGGACAGCTCTGCCTATACTTGCAGTATTAGTAATAGTAGCTGCTGTTTATCGAGTATAAGCCAAGCACACTCCTCTCTCGTCGCATTTTATCGGCATAACAGAATCATGAATGGAGCACCATTCCCACCTCCAGTTAATGGCTGAGGAAAAGGAAGCCCACAAACCACAAGGAATTTGGCCAAAGTCCCACTGTAAATTGTGAATGCTTTAGGCACAAGGTCTGGGTCTAATTCTTCCATCCACCTCCAGTGCCTAGCACAGTGTCTAAAGTGCAGGAACCCTTAATATGTGTTTATTTGAATGAATAAATGAACAAATGAGGCGCCTGAGAGAGAAGGTGCTGACTCTCCTCAGCTACTAGAAGGGTTTCATATAAACCAGGACTTCGTTGCACAAAGATCTGGAATGTGAATAAATTGAGGCAAAATGGCAGTTATAAGCTCAAAGAATTTTTTTGTTTGTTTGTTTGTTTTGCGGTACGCGGGCCTCTCACTGCTGTGGCCTCTCCCGTTGCGGAGCACAGGCTCTGGACGCGCAGGCTCAGCGGCCATGGCTCACGGGCCCAGCCGCTCCGCGGCATGTGAGATCTTTCCGGACCGGGGCACGAACCCGTGTCCCCTGCATCGGCAGGCGGACTCTCAACCACTGCGCTACCGGGGAATCCCAGCTCAAAGAATTTAAGTAATGTAAATCTGAAAGAGCAAATTCTCTGTCATTCACTCAGCCGTTGTTTGGTGAGCACCTCCTCTACATCAGGCACTTTCGGCGTCTGGGACATGTCAGATCCTTGTCATCATGAAGCTTATATTAGAGCTGAGGGAGACGAATAATAAACATAGGCATAGTAGATAATTAAGGCATATAGCATGTTCAGGTGATATGTGCTGTGGGAAAAGAAAACCTGGAACAGGGTAAGGGTGGAGGTGGTCAGTGTGAAATTTAGATCAGCATACCCCTCACTGAGGAGAAAACATTGAAAGCTGAACAAATAACAGAAGGGGATGAGGGAGTTGGCTAGGTGGGTACCTGGAAGAACAGCCCTGGTGGACAGAAAGCCCCACGCATAGTCCCTAAAGCAGGAGAGTATCTAGAATGTCAAGGAACAACGAGGAGGCAATATATCTGGAGTAGGATTGCTAGATCAAACACAGGATGCCAGTTAAGTTTGAATTTGAGGTCCAGTGATGAAGTGTCACTGCTATAGCTGGCTGTCAGGGTACTGAGGTAGAGGGGTATCTGTGGTAAAAAAAAATGATAAATATTACATGGAACAAGCTTATATTAAAAAAGTATTAGTTGTTTAACTGACATTTAAATTTAACTGAGCATCCTGCATTTGTTTTTGCTCAGTCTGGCACCTGCCATGTAGAGCAGAGCGAAGAGGGGAGAGTAGTCTTTTGCATTTCTGCCTCTCTCTGCAGGGCGCTGTTCTTTTCCCCTCACAGCCGTCCACCTTCTCCTATGTGGCAGGGAGCTTCAGAGCTTTAGAGCTTAATCCCACAAAGTTTGCAATCAATGGAGTCTGATTCAAATGTACTGTGGTTCCAAGTTCAAGAAGCCAGGAGAGAACTGGATGACCCAGTAGAAGTAGGGACCATGTGGTCAAGAAGACTCGATGCTCCAACAGGATGGGCTTGAGTCAACCAAGTACCTTCAGTTGTGTTAGGACAGCTCCCAAAGGAAGAAAGAATGGTGGCTGAGGGAGAAACAGTGCTGTGGTGGTGTCTTAGTCTAGTCAGGCTACTATAACAAAAATACCATAAATCGGGTGGCTTATAAATAACACACATTTATTTCTCACAGTTCTGGAGGCTGGGAAATGTCTGGTGAGGCAGATTCAGTGTCTGCTGAAAGCCTATTTCCTTATAGACAGTTGTCTTTCCCCCATGACCTCAGAGGGCAGAAAGGGCAAGGGAGCTTCCTCAGGCCTCTGCTGCTCAGCGGCCATGGCTCACGGGCGCAGCCGCTCCGCGGCATGTGGGATCTTCCCGAATCGGGGCACGAACCCTTGTCCCCTGCATCGGCAGGCGGACTCTCAACCACTGCGCCACCAGGGAAGCCCCCTCAGGCCTCTTTTATAAGCGTTCTAATTCCATTCATGAGGGCTTCACCCTCATGATCTAATCACCTCCCCACCTCCCAATACCGTCACATTGAGGATTGGATTTCAACATATGAATTTTAGGCGAACACAAACATTCAGACCATAGCAGACAGGATAGGTGCAGACAAAAGATATTCACACTTAGATATCTTGGCAGATTTGTGGCATTAATTGCCTAATTAGACTCACTGGAGGATAGAAGCAACAGATAATAAAAAATTCCCCAAAGTAATTCTTCCAAATGTAACTTGGATTTGAAATGTATTACCCATATATGTTTGTTTGTTCGTTTGTTTTGTTTTAAACTGTTATCTTTAAAATTATTATGTCATTAATTAAACTAATACCATTCTTAATTGTCTTAACATACATCAAGCGTCTTTAAGGAGAAGTGTTCCAGAAGCATGCTTGATAATGAATGGGTAGAGCTTCTTAGAACTCAATTTCTCACAGTAATCCACTACTAAGATAGTCCACATTTAGCAGATTACAATGTTAACCCTCCTACCCTGTCTTCAGCACTGCTTGAGTGGATGTAAATTCTAGCACAGAATTGCACCCCAAGCCAGATTACAGAAATCAGTAAAAACAAAAAAACAAAAAAAACGTGTTTGAATGTCTTGAAGGGCCTGCACACCTGCAATTCTGTCTTGTAGAAGCTTTGATTATACTGGTGACAGTAACTTCACAGAATTCAAGCCATTTATCACCAGATTTCCCAATACTTTTTGCTGATTAACTGTAATTATGAGGTGTCACAACTGTAGCCAGCTGTCGGGTTGAGGTGGGGAAGTGTCTGTGATGAAAAGAATTTGCAAGTGAACTTGGGTGAGAGAATGTTTTTCCAGCAGGAGAAGAAGAGGGTGTGTGGGTTCTGGTGTTTCGGGATTGTGGGAGGCTGTTTAGCCCTACACAGCTGAATAGAAATTGTGCCCAGGGGTCACAGCCAAAACCCATCAGAAACCACACATTATAGCTTGAAGCCTCCTCTCTGCGTTCCCTGTGGAGCTGGGGCATCTTTATTTCATATATCATTTATTCCTCCCATGGAGGGATTTCACAAAGGAATGGTCTGGAACAGTTATCAAGTTTCTTGGGACACTAGCTCGTGTGGGTCTTCCATTTGGGGGACCATATCTCCACCACTCGGTTTTCACACCATCCCTTTCTTTCCAGACAAACAAACTTATTTGTTAATTTGTCTATAAAACAAGCCTTTTACATTTCTCTGGAGACCTATTCACTAGTCATACCCAGAGTCATGTTTTTATCTGGCAATGTTGCTAGAATAACATTCAGTGCAGGAGAATCACTCTGGTACTTTCTCTGTCATAACATATAAACACATGCTGCCGGAAGGCAAAGCAAAGAAGAAATACATTTGTTGACTTTGTCAGACTGACTTCTGACCACTGTCACAGGCTCGGCTTAATGACTCCACCCACACATCAAATACTCCTCAGAGATGTGCTTATCAAAAATCATGTAAAAATCTATCGTGAGATTTCGTGGCGGACATCACTAATTGTCTGACACTCCAAATATCACTGGAGAGCTCCAGGCATGTCACAGAAAAAGCTCAAATTAAAATAGTTTTCATCCCCTTTACTTGCCAAATCCCAAGAGCCACACAGCTCTCTCGAGAGTATGGAGAATTCCAAACCAACCCCACCAGAGCTCTGTACAGCAGGAGATATGAGATTAGTTGGTCTCAGGCATGGGATAATATCCCTAACGCCAGCACTCATTCTTCTTCTTTTATTTGATTTCAACATGGCGTGTTGGCACACCCACTGGAGGCCAGGCACCGTGTGGGTGGTGGGAAAAGGTAGCCTCTTCTTTTATAGCCTCTCATCAGGGTCTTGAGGAACAAGTTTTCATCCTTGTAGTGTTTTAACAAGCTCCCACAAAGGCTTTCTTCCTGCCCCCAGGCCCTTTTGCAGGGAGTTTCTCCTTTCCCAAGCCCTCCCAAACAGCCGATCCACAGGGGAATAGTGCCGGGTGCCTCATCCTTGAGTTCCTGCGTTCACTAAAGATAACCCAAGGCAGGAGGGCCGGGACTCTTCCCCGGAGTTGAGGTGTTCCCTTTGTCCACTAGCCAGGGTGCCATTATGGAGAGAAGTGTGGTGGCTGTTCAGCTTCTTTGTCCAACCTCCCCTCCCCATCCTGTGTTGTCCGTCAACTCAAACTCCTACCGGGACACACTGGGAGAAATGCTGTCACTAATGAAAGGCCTCAGCTGCCTTGCAGCACTGAGTCCCTCTGCCAGCTCCCCCGCCCTGGGCACTGGCGTAAATGTTGTGCTTCCATTTAGAGGACGATGAAAGGGCACAGTGAATACAGTTAAGCCCCTTTAGGTTTCCTTTTCAATTACACGCCACCTCTAGGCACCCCAAAATGGCCTCCCCAGGTTCTCCTCGCCTCCTTTTCTAGTCAGAAGACAATGACACAGAGAAGAAACAGTACTGCTCAAATTCGAAAGCCTTCGTCCCTGGATTGTCTCTGCAAATCCAGGATGCTGCTCAACAGCGGCACAGGGAAATTTCCTCCTTTCATAATATTAATTTATGTAGCACCTGCCCCAGTTTCCTTCCTCTGACTCCGCTGGAATTGCCTTCTACCCGCTTAATGAGATGCAGTTTTCATTCTCCTTCCAAAGACCTTTGTGAGTTTGGGGGGACCTGACAGAGGAAGTGAGCTAGTCTTAATGCTGCCTTTGAAAGGTGGCAGAAAATTTTCCAGCCGTGAGGGTAAAGCGTGTGTGGGTTCAGGAGGTGCTCCTGTTACTTTAGAAAGAGAGGCAGACAAGCCTTTCTGTGCATCCATACAAGGCAAACTCATTCTCTTTCT
Organism: Neophocaena asiaeorientalis asiaeorientalis; assembly: GCF_003031525.2. Classification (NCBI taxonomy): domain Eukaryota; kingdom Metazoa; phylum Chordata; class Mammalia; order Artiodactyla; family Phocoenidae; genus Neophocaena; species Neophocaena asiaeorientalis. Next base: position 452,569 of record NW_020174372.1, on the reverse strand, counting down.
GCAGCCTTGGCAGCAGGCTGCTGATTCTCTCTTCATTCACTTCTTCTCCCCCCTGGAGCAAAGCATGGCTGCTGGGCCCACAGCTAGCTATTTGTCATTCAAGTCTTTCTGGAACAAAACATAGATCACCATTAGAACACTGTTTGTGTTCGAGGGGGAGAAAATAAAAAAGATAAATCAGGGCTTCTCTGGTGGCGCAGTGGTTGAGAGTCCGCCTGCCGATGCAGGGGGCACGGGTTCGTGCCCCGGTCCGGGAGGATCCCACATGCTGTGGAGCGGGTGGGCCCGTGAGCACTGGCGGCTGAGCCTGCGCGTCCAGAGCCTGTGCTCCGCAATGGGCGAGGCCACAACAGTGAGAAGCCCGCATACCGCAAAAACAAACAAACAAAAAGATAAATCAGGGAGGATGGCATAAAATAACCCAAGCTTAATGAAATGTTAGTGGTATTATGGATCACCCTTCCTGGTAGGGTACACCTGGACCATAGCTGCCGACATGGGTTCTTGAACAAATAATTCCATTTTAAAAATATTATTGCACTGGTTTAGTTCTATTTTCTCTAACTTACTAAGTCTATTTTATTGCTTTGTTCTCACTATACTTCTTCTAATGTACATGTTACCAAGTATTTCTTTGTAACTCTCCATTGTTTATGATGAAAAATAATACTGAAGAGCGGAGCAGAGAAGAGTCAAAGGGCATTGTTGAAAACACTCTGTGAAAACCCTCATCCCGATATTCACCTCTGTACGTGATGCCCTAATGATGGACTTACCCGGTCTAACTGATGAACTCAAATGCAGCCTCATCCTTCAGTGCCCAGCGAGAAATGGTCCTTCTCTGTCAAACTTGGTGCGATTCTATAGGCACTTGTTTCCACTGCCTCTGCCCCCAAAGCATCCTGTATGACTCTGCTGTGAACAATGCCTTTCGCATCTCCCTCCCCAGCTAGACCACCAACCTCTGAAGAAAGGGAGCTATGTCTTTCATCTTTTGAGCTGCGGTGCCTGGCACGTAGTGGGGAGACAGGAAGTGTTTCCGGAGTATGTTTAAATAGACTTCTCCCCATGTCTTTTTCACTCTTCCATCTTGCCTGAATTTCTGCTAATTGACCCAGAACATTTCCTTTATCTTTATCATGGCCAATTGAGATAATGATGCCTACCAAATCACACAGACTGTATGTGAGTGTGTTAAATTTTTTTAAAAGCTTATACATTGGTGGTAGCACATTTATTATTCTGTCAATTAGATGATCGTAAGCTTTCTTCTAATCCAGAAAGAGAATCCTGGACTCATATGGTCCTTAAGTAATTTATATAGTGAATGCTTTGACATTCCTTTTCCCCATCTGTGAAATGCAGGGATTGAATGGCATTGCTCCAAAGTCTCTTTTGGGTCTTGAATGCTCACGGAGGATTAGCCCTATTGTGTGGGGCGGGTAAAGTTGGGATGGGAAGCAGAAGGAATATAATAGAGGCCCATGCAACTATCATAGACTTCAAGAAGCAAAATCTCATAAGGGGCTATTTTGATTTGTACTCATGGCTGCCAGCTGTGACTCCAGTCACGGGCTGAGGGAGAGATTTCACTCCTCATTCAGAAGCTGATTTGAGAAATGGACTGGGGTATAGTCAGGGACAGAATCTGAACACTGATAAGCTTCTCTTTTATTAACTATGAATTGTTTCCTTCTTTTTTTAATATATTTATTTATTTTATTTTATTTATTTATTGTTCCTGGCTGTGTTGGGTCTTCGTTGCTGCACACGGGCTTTTCTATGGTTGTGGCGAGCGGGGGCTACTCTTCGTTGAGGTTCGCGGGCTTCTCACTGTGGTGGCTTCTCTTGCTGCAGAGCACAGGCTCTAGGCACGCAGGCTTCAGTAGTTGTGGCACGTGAGCTCAGTAGTTGTGGCTCGCAGGCTCTAGAGCGCAGGCTCAGTAGCTGTGGCACACGGGCTTAGCTGCTCCGCGGCATGTGGGAACTTCCCGGACCAGAGCTCAAACCCGTGTCCCCTGCACTGGCAGGTGGATTCTCAACCACTGCGCCACCAGGGAAGCCCTCTTTCCTCTTCTTGATGTTATTCAATACAATACATAATAAAGCCTATTTTAAAAAATAGTTTACTATTAAAAAAACAGTTTATTGAGTTTTTTCCCATTAAATAATATTTGGCAAAATCTAATAAATGTGTTCTTTCTTGGTGTTTGTATTTTGGGGGCAATCTTCCAAAAGCTGCCCAAGCAGAAATGAAGTAATAGTATATAGTCATAGCACACTTTCATATGTTACTGATTCAGTTGTGCAGACTTGTTTCATGACAGTTTTTCAAAACATAACCTTATGCAAAAACAAAAAAGTTTTATATAAAAACACTAGCTTGTAATATAGGTAATAGAAAGATTATTATTATTATAATTACATCTTAAAAAAAGATTTATCAGTGGCTCTATAAGTGGACATGTGCCAGGTCCAAAGAGAAATAAAGGTCTTGAAAGATCTCCAGTGACATGGTACTTATAAGTAAATATGTTATGGCTTTTGCTGCTGGTTTTTTAATTATTATTATATTTTCTCTTATTTTTTTTAGAGTCAGTAGGCAAGAACACTAAACACCATAAAAGGGATAGATTAATAGAAGCATAAGATTCTTTCTTTATGTATTAACTTTCACTTTTGCTATAAAATAACAATTTGGGATATTTCAGTGTCGCTCTGATGTTTTGATGTATTAACTTTATGTATTAACTTATGTATTAACTTTATGTATTAACTTTCACTTTTGCTATAAAATAACAATTTGGGATATTTCAGTGTCGCTCTGATGTTTTGATACTCTGTCCAGGAAATTTTGGTAGTAGAGACAGCTCATTTATTCTGCTGTTCCATGTCTAAATTCTACATGACTAGCTACCCAAACATGCAAATTATATTTAAATGAGCTTGACCTGGCAAATTCATACATATTTGTTGTTGTGGCTTTGTCCTTGGTCTGCTATACCTATATGTTTTTTTTATTTACGTAACCTGAACAATAGCTGCACTCATGTGATTTTGGACTCAGTACTAAATTCAGTGTCTTTCTTTCAAATTACACTGTTTTAAATTCTAGACAGGGTCTTTTAAGAATGAAAATGCACATGTACTTCCTAATTTATTTTTAAAAAATAAAACAAATCAATCAACATTCTACTGAATAAATGAAATGTGGAGATTATATATTATTATTATTTTATACTTATGACTCCTCTGCTTACTACATTCTATCTTTTTGTTGTTTTTTCCCCTCTAAGCACGCTATCAATTCCTTTCCCCCTGCCCCACCCCCAGTGTCCCATTCGCTGCTTCTACGATGCACCCTCTAATAACGTGATGGGGGTGATGGCTGGCTGTGTTATAGCTGGGCCGCTGGTGGTATCAGGAAGCAAACTTCACCATTTACCTAAAGCTTCATCGCTAGGAGAAAACTGACCTAGGACTAATTACAAATTAAAAGCATCTGTCTTTCTAAAGTAGCAAATATTTTTATCTGTGGTTGTGTGTGTGTGTGTGTGTGTGTGTGTGTGTGTGATTTTAAAGTGACTGTTAACTTACAAATGTCAAAATTAATGCTCTGTTATTTTTTTTTTTCAAAGCATTAGGAACTGCATTCAGTCCTTAGGACCCTGCTAATGACTTTCCCCCATATCTGGCTTGTCCCAAGAATGTTCAATAAGAAGACAAAGAAGCAGCACCAGGGATGAGAACACCAGACTGGACCAACTTAAGTGAAACTGTCAACCCCCCAGGGAGGCATTAATAGTTTATTGGGTATGGAAGATGCATAGCCAAGTAAAGGAAGAAGGCTAATAACCTTTAACATTAAGAAAAATAACTATTATTGTGACCAGTGTAGCATGAAGCACAAACAGAATACTCTCTGGGCAACAAAAAATAATGTGTAGCCCACCAGAGCAATTAATAAAATGAAAGCCCAGTTTCTTGCAGATGGATATGTAGGGGAATAATGGCGCAGGGCTGCGCTGAGCTGTCATGCATCAGATACTACATCTGTTATGGAAATCAGGGGAAGTGGGGGCCTTTTGTTCATGCGAGAGCCCTCCCAACAGGGATTTGGCTGGAGTAGATTTTCTTGTTATTAAACATGATTTCTGGCTAGTCGAGAGCAGATGCTTCTGCAGCATTTGGAACTAATAACCAACCTTCAAGTGCATGCCACCCCTTAAAGAGGCTGGTACTGTCGGAGAGACCAATTTCAGCTCAAAGATAATGTGTTCAGTTCAGTTTCTACTTTGCACATGAATGACACTGATACCAGATGAGCCTTCTGGCCTAGAGTTTGCTGGAGACAGTAAAACAATGACTTTGGCCCTAAAGAAGATCAGAGCTTTCCAGGTGTACTTGCGAAAGACAATTCAGAATCAAGACAGCAATGTCGACTTTAGTTGGAGAGCAGAGAATGGGAGCAAAGGGAAAGATGCAAACTCTTACGTATTTGGCAGGTATCGCCAGCCCAGGCTCTTGCCAGGCTCTCACATCTGGGCTGTGACTTTTTTTTTTTTTTTTTGGCTGTGTTGGGTCTTCGTTGCTGCGCCCTGGCTTTCTCTAGTTGCAGTGAGCAGGCGCTACTCTTCGTTGCAGTGGGCGGGCTTCTCCTTGCGGTGGCTTCTCTTGCTGTGGAACACGGGCTCTAGGCACATGGACTTCAGTAGCTGTGGCTCGCGGGCTTTAGAACGCAGGCTCAGTAGTTGTGGCACATGGGCTTAGTTGCTCCACAACATGTGGGATCTTCCCGGACCACGGCTTGAGCCCGTGTCCCCTGCATTGGCAGGTGGACTCTCAACCACTGCGCCACCAGGGAAGCCCGGGCTGTAACTTTTGTTGAATGAAAAATGATTCATGAGGGACGTAGGACACCACCTAATCACTAAAGAAAAGCAAGTTTTCTTGAGAAACCACTTGAATTCAACTGCCCAACATGTTTCTCCTGAGGTTTTTTTCCTTTATTTCTCTCCAGACACAGCACATTAATTTAACAACAGCAATAGCAACAAATAAACAGATCATACATTCTTTCCATGCTAACTCTTGCGTAGATGATTGTTTTTAAATAACAAATAGGCATTTGGATCAAAAATTTTGCAGATACAAATGAAATTTGAATCAAAGTGAAGAAGTTTGGTGTGTTTTTTTTTGTCTGAAATTCAAAATCAATGTTTGAAAAATTCTAAAATGCAAAGACTAGGAACAGCAAATAAGTATACTTTTACATTTGGTAGGTATTCTAATTTAAATATGTATGAGTATAGATACAGTCAGTGCTTTTGCTATTCACCTCAGGATCTTTTTTTATTCCAGGAAGTATCCTGTACCTAGAATTTACCTCCCTAGAAATGAGACAGTAATTCTGGGATGGAACCCATGCCAACCACGACATAGCTTGAAATGGCAGCATATTAGGCATTTCTAAACACGAAAATAATTGTCCCTATTTTGTTTATATTATTTTTCCCCAAATTTTAGAGGCTTCATTTTGAACTTGTTAACTCAACCCTTGATTACAGCTCGAAACGCTATTCCTAAATGTATGAATTTTGACGTCCTCTCCCAAACTTTCCCCTGTGATTCTATGTGGCCTAACAGCTGCTTCAACCTGTTGCATTTCAACTGCCACATATGATCCCCTCTTTGACACAAGTTCAATTCAGTATGTAACTAACAAATCACCTAGAGCCTGGGTCCGGAGCACTGAATTAAACCAGAAGGTTTGATTGATAGATTAAATCTACTCTTGAGAAATGTGCCTGCCTATTCATAGATAAGCTTTCCAACCAAGGCTTTCCAATGTTGCTACATATCTGGGACCTTCAGGGACTAATACCATAACAACAACAAAAACAAAATTTGCATGTGTAAGTTGCTCTCAGTTTGTGTACTTTCACATGGTTGATGACTTTTGATCCAACACTCACTATTATTTGGAGAAGGTAGTCAACGAATACTGTTACCCTCATTTTCCAAAGAAAGAAATTGAGGGTGAAGTGGGCCATGTGTCTCACTGGATACCACACAGCCAGAAAGTGGTGCAGCTAGGACTGATTCCTGTGACTCTGACCCTGTGAGGAAGGGTCCATTTAAAAGAAACATTTGTAACTGTTTTATACCCATTCCTTTAAAAGTGCAATTGATTTTTTTTCCCCCTGAGATTATAGTTAGAATTCTTGGGACTTCCCTGGTGGTGCAGTGGTTAAGAATCCACCTTCCAATGTAGGGGACATGAGTTCCATCCCTGGTCAGGGAACTAAGATCCCCCATGCAGCCTGCGCACTGCAACTAGAGAGCCTGTGCACTGCAATTACTGAGCCCACATGCTCTGGAGCCTGAGTGCCACAAGAGAGAAGCCCACACACCACAACAAAGAGCCCACACGCTGCAAGGGAAGATCCAGCATGCTGCAACTAAGACTGACGCAGCCATAAATAAATAAGAGTCAGAGGAGGAAAGAGGTCATCTTAAAAAAAAAAAAAAGTTCCTGCTAAAATCCAGGACAAATAAGATCCACAAGCATTTTTGAAGCTAATACTGTCTTTCCACAGTGGCTAAATTTTTGCCATTTGTTTGGCAGGTGTTAGGGATACTGACTGTAAGAAGGCTTTTTAAATGAGATGTCAACCTGGGCATCCCAGACACTTTTGATCTATAAAACCACTGTGGATATATGTTTTTTATGATTATTTTTCACAAACAGGGTTGTTAACCCTAATGCCCTGGCTAGTTTCCAGATAAAGGATTACAATTTGCCTTGCTAAAAACGTTCCCTGCTGCTTTAATTAGATATGGTATTTTCTCCTCCCTTTTCGGCACAGTCTGGTTTGCCCTGTCCTGTCAACCAGCTGCTGTCACTCACTCTAGGAAGATGAAATAATTCTTCTAATATCAAGAGACAAAACGATAGCCACAAAGCTGGATTTCAAAACAATATATAAACTTAAATGACTGATGGTTAATATTTTAAAATTAAACCATAGAATAGGAAAGGAGCTTTGAAGATTATCCCTTTAAGCTGGGTCAGAGAGAGGCCACATTTCTGGGAAACCAGAACACCAAATTAATTTAGCCAACCCTGCTTTTAAAAATCTACCCGATTCTGGCAAAAGGAAAAGCATAGAAAGAAAGAAGGAAAAGAGAGAAAGAAAGGGAGAAAATAAAACCAATTGATTTTTGTAAAAAGGTTTACTCAGTTGTTTTGCTATTATATGTACATAGTAAGAAAGGTCAGCACATTCCTATTTATTACCATGATGGCAAATAATTCTAGACCCTCTACTAAATTTGACAAAGAAGCCTTTATTTAGCTAAGTGAAAACCATTTAAACCAAGGACCCAGAAAGCAAAGAAAAAAAATAAAAGGAAAAGGAATGTTCCACACCTTGGAAGTTGATTCGTGAAGAAAGATGAAATATTCATAATGTGTGACTGTAAGTTTTCATGGGATTATGTGGGAAAGGCTATATCCCATATGGTGTTTCCAGACTGCATCCCAGAGAGCTGCCATAAGGTGAGAGCTGGCGTGACAGAGGCGGCGTCCATCTGCATTTGGAGATGCTGCCCCTGACAGAGCAGATCTCCATATCTGGACCTGGCTCAAAGGCTAGATGGTCCGCTTCAAGCCCACACAACGACTGTCCTTTGCTTTACACGTGAGATTGCTGTATCTGACTCTGCCTCACAGATAACGCAAATAAGTGCCTCCCCACTACGAAAATAATTCCCATTTGGGGTTGCTTCCTGTATACATACATTTCTATGGATTCCTTTCATTCATACTGCTTCCAAATCTCACAGTTCACACGCTTCTCCCTCTTTTTCTGTTTCACTGACCCATTTTCTCCCTTTCATTCCTAATGAACCACAAGACTGGAATTTGAAAGTGACAAGTACCATTCTTCAGGTCCTTAATACACTCATTTAGGAAGTTAAAAGTCTGAACATTTGCATAATAAATCCATGGAGTTTCAATGACAAACATAACAACATGGTATATTTATGGCATAGCACGTGGAGCCCATCTTGAATGCCTATATTCAGAGAGGTCATCAGGCCCAGCAATATGGAGTGGTGGGGATTGTGGAAAACTGAAGGGCTCATTTCCTGTATAAAAGGGGCAGCTTCTAATCAGCACCACATTTGATTTGTGAATTACAGTAACTAATTAAAAAATTTTTTTTAATTCCATCAAGGTCAAGCTAGACATAGGTATGCCCACTAGCTTATGTATTTATATTCTCAGGAGAATGGTTACAATGTTATACTGATATTAAATTAAGTTCAATGAAACAACAAGGCTTTACTGATTAACACAGGGAACAATGTTCAATATCTTATAAGAACCCATAATGGAAAATAATCTGAAAAAATATATATACATATATACATACATATATATAACTGAATCACTTTGCTGTACACCCGAAACTAACACAGTATTGTAAATCAACTATACTCCAATAAAAAAAATTAAGTTCAGTGAAAGGCTAAACTAGAAAACAGTCTCAGTTGTTCAGAGATGAGAGGTTGGTTTTCCTAGTCATCCAACGTACGCAGGATTTCCCCTCACTAGTGGCCCTGTGAAGGTGACTGACACATCATATGAAGGACAAATCAGATTACTTCCAAATCTAAGGTAGGAGTCTAAGACTAGGGACTTTCCCGACCACACCAACATGCTCTTTTCCTCATTACTGTACTTCATTCGCTTCTGAAAGAATTTTTTTTAAGTGTCTGGTTAAAGCAGAAAATGAGACTTTTACGGAACTGCAAAATAAATAATTCAGTAATGCATTAAAAACAATAAAGAATCCAAATCATTAAGAATAACTGATGTTGGTAACACCAGGGTGGCTAGCAGGAGACCTGATTTCTTGGCTTTTACCAGATCCGTGCCCTTGGACGACCAATTTAATATGTGTTGACCTTGTATAAAATAAGATAGTTGAAGAGTGAAGTAAGTCAGAAAGAGAAAAATAAATACCGTATGGTAACACATATATATGGAATCTAAAAAAAAAAATGGTTCTGAAGAACCTAGAGGCAGGACAGGAATAAAGACACAGACATAGAGAATGGACTTGAGGACACAGGGAGGGGGAAGGGGAAGTTGGGATGAAGTGAGAGAGTGGCATGGACATATATACACTACCGAATGTAAAATAGATAGCTAGTGGGAAGCAGCCACATAGCACAGGGAGATGAGCTCAGTGCTTTGTGACCACCTAGAGGGGTGGGATAGGGAGGGTGGGAGGGAGACGCAAGAGGGAGGAGCTATGGGGATATATGTATACATATAGCTGATTCACTTTGTTATACAGCAGAAACTAACACACCATTGTAAAGCAGTTATACTCCAATTAAGATGTTAAAAAAAAAAAAGGTAGTTGAACTATATCAATCTAGTCAAAGGTCCAGGTCAATCTTACATTAACAGCAGACTCATTCATCAAATGGATTTGCCTATAGAACCCACTAACAGAACAGATACAAGTGGAGTAGCTTGCATGGAAAAATGTAAGGCCTTTGATGTCCTATTGAAATTACAGCAAGGCCTCCTCCAAGCCCATTTTGAAGCCACTGGACAAAATTTTCTCTAAGTTCCTTTCTATCATTGAAATTCAGATTTTTTATTTACTAGAGGTACATTAAATTCTACCCACCATGAAAATAAAATGATCTTTTTTTGCTCAAAATAAAATTCTTCCACAACTTCATTATCAATATTAACAATCCCCTATTAATTGCCCATTTTATACTAAAAATTTTCCTTGCCTTCAAGAAGCAATATAGGGACTTCCCTGGTGGCACAGTGGTTAAGAATCCGCCTGCCAATGCAGGGAACACAGGTTCGAGCCCTGGTTCAGGAAGATCCCACATGCTGCGGAGCAGCTAAACCTGTGCACCGCAACTACTGAGCCTGCTCTCTAGAGCCCGTGAGCCACAACTACTGAGCCCGCGAGCCATAACTACTGAGCCCGTGAGCCACAACTACTGAGTCTGCGTGCCACAACTACTGAAGCCCATGAACCTAGAGCCAGTGTTCCACAACAAGAGAAGCCACCGCAATGAGAAGCCCTTGCACCCCGCTTGCTGCCACTAGAGAAAGCTCGTGTGTAACAATGAAGACCCAACATAGCCAAAAATAATAAATAAATAAAATAAAAATTTAAACAAAAAAGAAGCAATATATTTGTGAAGATGAGATTTTAGTATGAAGTGAAAATCTATCATTATAAACCAACTAATAAGAATAAATAAACTTTACAAATAATAATTGTATTACATATATTATATGGCTTATCTGGTAATAAACGAGGTCACCTTTATTTTATGGTCCAAATGACATTGACTCCAAGCCCTAATTCCATAACATCCTCTAATTATTGCTGGGACTCTCCAAGGGTTACTTCACTTGTGCTCACAAAAGTCTGTCTACTGGAATCAGCCTTCACCCTCAGCCAATAACTGACTGCTGTGATCTTTCTCTGTGGCTACAGTTCCCTCTGCCAATGTCAACTGTTCTCCAAAGGGCCTGTGTGTTAGCCTGCTGCTGATTCTCCTCAGGAGACAGCAGTCTTGTGGATGCTCCAAAAGTCCCTCCTCCTTGAGCTACGGCAGCTCCAGTTGCCGTGGAAATGAGGAGAGAAGCCTTCCCTTCCCAGGAACACGCATGCCCATCTGTTTAGTTGATCTTCAAAGCAACACCCAGCATTTCCAGAATCCTGAAATGATGCTTAAGAGCTGGTACTCAGATTCTTCACCCTTGGTCTTGTGATATAAACTCTCAGCTCAACTCTCAGTAATTTAACACCTGCGTTTAAGTAAATTATGCTTTCAGAGAGTTCCCCCAATACTGGAAGGACATCTTTATTTATGGAGTGAAAGGTGCATTTTGAAGATTTTCTTAGTGTGTCATTCAGGATGGGCTAGGATATATTTTGCATATTCAGAATATGCAGGAACAACAAACAACCCCTAAATCTTAGTGACTTAAAAATCAAGATTAATTTCCTTTTTTTTTTTTTTTTTGCGGTACGTGGGCCTCTCACTGTTGTGGCCTCTCCCATTGTGGAGCACAGGCTCCGGATGCGCAGGCTCAGCGGCCATGGCTCACGGGCCCAGCCGCTCCGCAGCATGTGGGATCTTCCCAGACCGGGGCACGAATCCGTGTCCCCTGCATCGGCAGGCGGACTCTCAACCACTGCACCACCAGGGAAGCCCCAAGATTAAGTTCTTGCTCCTGTTGTCTACTAATCATGGGTGAGCTATAAGAGTCATGAGTTGATGGACTCCGGCTCACCGAGGAGAGGTGACTTGGTGATTTGATGGACTCTTTTCTATATCATCTTCTAGAACCAGACTGAGGTTTCAGCCACTATTGGTTATATTGCTGGTTGCTAAGGCAGCAGGAAGAATTCGGAAAATCACCCATTGACTTGACGCTTACAACCAGAAGTATCACATGTCACTTAAATTCTCAATTCATTGGCCAAAGTAAATCATGTGCCCACTCTTAACTTCAAAAGAGCAGTGTGGTCTTACCCTATGTCCCAACATGTGACTAAAATTGATGATTACTACACCCCAAAACAATCTTCCTCAAAACTTAATTGGAATCTCTACCTCTAAAGATAGAAAACCACTTGCAATTCTAAAGGCCATATTCTTCACCCACCTTCTACCTCTCAGTATTCCAAAAATCTCAAGAATCAGCATTACCCAGCAACTTGACTTATGGTTGTTAAACCAGTTCAGAGGAAAGAGTGGCCATTGACAAGGAGGAAGTTAAGGAAAAGAGAAAGAATATGAATTGGAACTTGAAGGAGAGGATTTAGATTTTTTAAAAGGAAATGAAAAAAATATGGTGGAAATCACAGACATGAAATCACAGACAAGAGAGTGTGGGGAGCCGTGAGGAGAGAGTTTGCTTCGCTGTGTTGTATCTACTTTGTCGTACGGTAATCAGTGACATAAGTCTGGAGTGGCAGTTTGGAAACAGATTGTGGAAGGCCACGATTAAGAATTTGGTCTTTGTTCTACAGAAAATGGGAGCCATTAAAGATTTTGAGACGAGGTGATGATTGCAATATGAGAAGATAAATCTGTTCATGGAGAAGTTGATGGATTGGAAGAGAGAAGCCTGATAGAAGAAATTAATTAGTCCACTACTGCCATCATCAAGGGCTAGACAAGGATGGTGACAGCAGGAATGGTGGGGAAAAACAGCTGGGGAAAATTGACAGGGGAAGATTTTAATAGGATTGGTTGTATGACTAAAGGAAAGGAGAAAGGGAGAGTAACGAGGTCCGTGCCTACTTACTCTTCTGGTTAACACTGCCAGGATTGACAGCAATCTCTCAATACACTCTGTGTGTGTGTGTGTGTGTGTGTGTGTGTGTGTGTGTGTGTGTGTGTGTGTGAGAGAGAGAGAGAGAGAGAGAGAGAGAGAGAGAGAGAGAGAGAGAGA